>NC_030859.1:4894249-4974248 GCF_000208745.1 Theobroma cacao
ATAAGGATAATTTTATTTTTTTATGAAAATAATTGTTAATATGGTCAAGGGTATTTCTGTCTTTTTATCACATATTCCTTTCTTATTCCAATCTTATTTCTACCAACCAAACACTGTAATAAGTCATAATAGCAATTCCTGCTCTATTCCATTCACAATACCAAACAAAGTAATAATTATTCTATTCTATTCCCACATAATAGCAATTCTATTCCATTTCTGTCTATTCTGCGAACCAAACGTGCAGTTAGAGTTTTAGTTGGCTAACATAACATATTTATATAGCCAAATTAAGTTGTAATCGTAGATACAACAGTTGTATTTTAATTTAATTAAGTCCTTGTGAACTTAATTAATTTTCATTTTATTTTGGTCTATTCCAATTAAGTACAACTTAATTGATTATCCTTATTTAATTTCAATCATGTCAATTAATGTGTGTGACCTATTAGGCTTTTAACTTGTTGGCAATAAATATAAATTCTAATCAAATATTGATTTGATAATTAATTTATATTTATAGATCATGAGCAGCATCTAGCAATACATTATGACCACCCAAATGTTAGAGAGTCAATTAAAGAATTTAACAAAGCCTTTCAATGATAAGACTCTCGGTGCAATACTATTCTTTCATCAAATATTCCGGATATGTCATAAAACATGGCTTAGTGTCTACTTATGACATTCCATATTAGTTGTCTAATTCATAACTAACCTTATGAATTTATAAAACTAACTTTTTTCAAATTCATCATGCTTTGGCCAAAAACTTTATACAAGTTAATCAAGAATTGAGAAGGAGTGAGATACATCTCTTCATATCACTTAGGATGATGAATCCTCTCTTGACCACTCATTCACCTTCGTATGCTTCATGGCATACCCAAAAATACCCTGTTTAGGTATCTGGTTGTCTTCAGACCCGTAAAGGTGAAATCAAAGTATATCATTCCCCATACAAGATGACCGATGTCTCAAATTCGAAGACTAGTTGAACGACTATTACATGAGAACATATTCCATAGACACTTGAGTGAAATACCAAATGGAGTTCTCATAGTAGGTCATGTTCAACAAACTTGTTCTTTAACAAGCACCCACATATTATCCTCAAGTATCTCATATACTTCAATCTATGAGATCGATTGCTTACTTCCTAAGTAAGGAGGCTTAACATGTATTAGTCTTTGAACATTGTCAATACCCTATATGAACAATATAATGACCAAGAACTATTTTAGGAATATGATTTTAATGTATAGTGATCTCATAATTGTAACAACTTTACAATTCTCTTGCAAGGCTTTTATGTTTCATGGGCTTCATATTAATACTTAATAACTCCTTATTATTGCACTAACATGAAGGAAAATCTTTATCAGATATTGTTATGCGATTAAGTATGCATTAAATGACAATATATCCCTTGATCAATCCAATTGACTTTAGGGCATATACCAACAAGGAATGCACAAGGGAACTAGTTGGGTGGCTTCTTTTCAACTAGAGAAATGTTCACTGTTTAGAGCTGAACTCTAGGGCATTTTCAAAAGGCTCACATTGGCTTGGGAGTTGGGCTATAGGAAAGTTGACTTGCAAATTGATAATAAAATAGTAGTTCAGGTCATTAACACGGTCTTTCCTCATCCTTGTCACAATTTGGATTTGATCCAAGCAATTAAGTGTATTTCCATCAACAATGGGAAGTGGTGGCTCGACATGTTTTCACAAAAAGGAATAGAGTTGCAGATTATATGGCAAACATGAGTTTCATGATAATGCTAAAAGATTAGTCATGTTTGTTGATCCTCCACATGTTATTGAAGCTTTATTGTTTTAAGATGTAATAGGCTTATGCTTACCACTATCAATAAGAACATGAAAGCGTTCCTTCTTTAAAAAAAAATCAATTTTTCCTCTATTCTTGTTTTGTGCTTCAACAATTTAAAAGGTATACTTTTTTAATATTTTTAATTATATAATTATTATGTATTGCATAATTATTTAAAAAGTCCTTGACTATTAAAAAAAATTCAAATAATCTTTTATTATTTTATTAGGTTTAATCAAGTTCATATACTTTTATTTTGAGCCAAATAATTCTTTATAACTAACAGTTAACTAATTAACATTGGTCAAAACGTCACTTATCATTTTATATTCACGTGATATTGATATGAAAGGTAAAAATGTCACGTGGTCTTGTCATTATACTACATTATCATCCGCCATGAAATGTTAACATACCATGTCAGCACTGCATGATAAGAAATTATAAGTGATGGTTTAACTAACGATAATTAAGCAATTGTTAATTGTAAAGATTTATTTTAAATAAATAACAAATAAAGTTAACTTTTTTTCATTGTGAACACAGAAATTTGTGATTAATAGAAAATTATTTATTAAATACCTTTTATGGTAATTTTAACTAAAATTAGAGTTTATTTAAATTGTTTTGTCAAACAACTTATCTATAAAAAAGAGTTTATAAAAGTAAATTTACCAATCAGATTTAGCTTAATTTTAAAAATTATTATTTTTCATAATAGTTTCATAATAGTTTTTAAAATAAAAAAATCAAACCAAACAGACTTATAATGTATATATAACTAATGCTTACAAAGACAACAATAATATCGTGAGATAATATAAAATTGAGATTTATAAGATGAAATAAAATTACCTTTCATCTTTATAAAACCTATATGTAATGTAAGTAAAAATTAAGATACTTTACTTTATATTCAATCATTTTCATAAACTAAGTTGTACAAGGTAAGGCCTCAAGTAAAAAATAATCCTGTTTTACCTTGGCTCAGTTGGTAGAGCGGAGGACTGTAGTGGGCTTCTCTCATGGCCATCCTTAGGTCGCTGGTTCGAATCCGGCAGGGCAGAGTTGGGATATCTTTTTCCTTTTTTTTTTAAATTTTCCTCTATAAACGACAATAACATAATATTTTTTTTAAGAAATTGTAGATATTATATTTTGGCTGTTAATATATTATATATCATCTTCTCAATATCAAAAAAATAATCTTACAAGTAAAATTACATTATGGAATGATTAAAGTTAGATAACATGTAGATTGTAGAAGATATATAATTCTTTACTTTTCAACTTCAATGTAAGAATATAACAATAAGACTGGAAGCTCAAATATTTTTCAACTTCAGTGTAACAATATCTATAACATATATAATTTGAAGACCCAAATCTGGTTTTACATTGAGCCACGTTTTTATTCTCTTAAGCTGACATTTGGAAAGTTATAAAAATATAAAAAAGTGTTAGCTTTTACTTTTCTAACTTAGAAAATTTCAACACCTTATGCAGTGCCTCCATATGTACCTTCATTGTTATACCGCTAGAAAGTTATGGGCTTAAAAAAAAGAAGCTGAACGTTTGGCTTTTACAGGCTTCGGTATTACAATTAATTGTTTGAGTGTGCAACACGTCTAATTTGGATGAACTTCTCTTCTTTCATTCAGAATTGCATTTAATCTTATCGCTTTTACTTAGACTTTATTTTTCTTTCTAGAGATTTCTTTAATTGTTTATAAGTTTCTTTATTTTTCTTTTCAAAAAAAAATTAATTTCTTTACTTTTATTTCTTTTATTTTCTGATCTTTTGTTTGCCATTTTGTGCTGTTTTTGTTCTTCATCTGTTCCTTGTTGATCTTCGTTAGTTGCCCAACAACAAGCACTTACTTTGCTTTATTTTAGGTAATCTCTCAGCTTATCATGTTAGCCTTTTTCATCACTCTAATTGTGATTAATTTTTAATAAATTTTTTGGTACATCAAAATCATCATATTGAATACTGCATTCTTTGTATGGGATTACTTGATTCATATATGCTTTCACTGTGTCACTAACACTAAAGTTTTAAATAAATTAAATTGTTTCGCACATTTTGAAAGTTGCAAAAAAACAAAAAGGTCTTTTTTATGGATGATAAAATTCTATATTGATAAAATTTGTCTCTTTTAATTTTTCGTACATACACTTTATCAATGCTTGATGTAAGCTGTGTATTACTCATAGAATTTTAATCTTTTTTTGCTTCGGTTCATAACTTGTTGAGATCAAAATTTCAAACAATATATGATATTTCTTAATTGTTCTAACGTTGTTTGCAAACAGGGCACACATCGAACCAAAACCTTGATGGAAACGTAGCATTACTAAAACTTTTTGTTTGTCTATAGTTAATATGAAATCTTAAGATCTAATTGTCAGCTACGTATGAAGATGCCTCATTCTTTTGTTCGAGATCGCGTGTAATATTACACACTATAACTATATCTTTTTTGAATATGTTTCGAATGCTGGCTGAGTATCAAAACACTATTTTACCCAACTACATATATTTTGTAACAGCAACAATGACATCTTTTGTGAAACTTTATAGAAATCTTATCCTAATTTCTACTTACAGGCACTATCTTTTGTACCTAACCTAACGATAATGGTGTAAAATTATAAATTGTTGTAATATTACTTTATGTTTTGTGCTGATATCTATATATCTATGCATTGTATTATGACCTTAGGCTATAATATTCCAAAACTTTCTACTACTGACTATATAACATTTTGTATATGTAATTTTTAATACATAGACTTACTTTTGTCTTCACTTACAAAAATTTAATAAAATGAAAAATTTGATAAACACAATTATTATAATATATATTATTATATTCGTATGCAACATACGGATACATTTCTAGTAGTAATAAGACTGGAAGCCCAAATATTTTTCAACTTCAGTGTAAGACTATAACAATAAGACCGGAAGCGCAAATATTTTCCAACTTCAGTGTAAGAATATAACAATAAGACTGGAAGCCGAAATATTAATTATCATAGAAGAATATAACAATAAGTTTCCCAAATCTTAGCTTTTGATCATTGCATATTAATTCTTCCATTAGAATTTATTGGGCATCAAACTGAAAATTAGAACTTGTTAGGTACGTTACAGTCTAGGTTGCCTTAACATTGCTTAGTTTAGAATATGTCAAAATTAGGTCATGCCTTTCGATAACTTGAAAGACACTTTGCTGGGGAAGCAATACATGGTATAAAATTCATGCAGATCTATAAATTTTTTTGAGTAATGTCATAATTAAAATAGTAATAATAATTAAAAAATTATTATTATGTAACTTATAGAACGAATTTTTTTGTTTTTCTATATATTATTTAAATATTAGTATATAAATTATTTTTTTATAAATCTTTGATTTAGAGTCTTTGACTCCACTTCCTACAAAATCATAAAAAAATTAATAAATTCATTAACATCATTAACTACATAAAACTTTAATATAAATAATATAATAAATAAAAATTATTAATACTTCAATAAATAAGTGATATCATGTAACACTACTTGTCTTAATATAGATCCGTCCTGGATAAAACCCCACGGTTTTGTGCAATAAAGGCAAGCAATGGAAGCTTCAGTTTCTCATCAAATAGAATACTTACTAGCTTCTCCGTTGAGACCCTATTTAACAAATCCTTACAACACAGTACACTCCCCTGGTGGAACTTTATCTGAACAAGTCAGCTTCTTCAATAGCAATAAAATGAGAGGAGGAAAAAGCTGAAAAGGTTAACTGTTCGTATCGGGGGCAGGGTAGCAGGGAAGGGTGGGAAGGTGAAGAAGGTTAAATGATTAGGGTCCAAAGAAGACATCTACCAATGTTAAATGCAAAGCGTTTTCCAAAAAGAAAATTATCCTACGTGAACACTCATTCTTATATTTGGTTCAATTTTGTATTTCATTTTCCTCTTCTCATGTGCAACGTTATTCTTATATCAAGTTCATTTTTGAATTGAGAGGAACGCATCATTTTGACATAAATGAAAATATGTCAAAAAAATTAAAGAAAAACTCCCTTAATTATTTTATGAAATTACTATCTTATATATAACAGAACCTAACCTAACATATATATAAAACTCTTTTATTTTCCTCTTAATTTCTCTCTCTTTGATATCCATCTCACTCTTTCTATCTCCAAACCTCCGTCATTATCATTGTCCTGCTCTGCTGTTGCTATCGTCTTACGTCGACCGGTGCAGTCAAAATCGTCTTTTTATCTCTTCCTCCATAGCCGTCATCGCCTTCCTCCATAGATTGAAGCTCCAACGACCAAATTTGGTCGCAAGAAGTGTTAGGTCAGTGGTCCATTGCGCCGATGACATCTTTGGTAATCAATGGAGAATTAGAGAAGAGGAAAGAAAAGAAAAACAATGAAAAAAATTAAAATAAAAAATCATATTAAATTATAAATTAATAATAACATATTATTATCAAAAGATAATGAGTTTTAAAAACCCAATGATTTTATTAAATTATAATAAAAAATACTTTTATCCTTTTCTCACCTCTTAATTATTTTAAAATTATTTTTATCAAATATTGAAATAATGTCATAATTATAATAATTTCATTTTATGAAATAAATAATATAATAATTATTCTATTCGTTCCTTTTGATACTATGGATGATTCAGTGGGAATATGATTTTCATTGAAAATGGAAGGAATGTAACTATCCCATTGCTTGGGAAAGTTAGAATCATTTTACTTCCCTGTTTTAGTCCTAGCCCGAGCCATTCTTTTTCTTTGCTTCTTCTTCTTGTTCTCATCACCCTAGCCGCTCACCTTGCGCAAAGCCTCTTGTTCTCCGTCAAATCTAAGACAAAAAATGGGTTCTTTCTCTCTTCTCATAATCTTTAGTTTCAATTTTCTTTTCGATGGCTAGTTTTGAAAGAATCTAAGCTCAAGCATTCACCATCAAGTTTTTCCCACTGTAATAATTACTTGATCCTGTTTCCGTATAAGTAGCAATGAAAGCATGCAAGTGAAAAGGTCAAAGAGGTGACAATTAACGGAAGCAGCAGCACAATTAGATCACAAGGGGGCAATGAATTTCTAACAGCATTTGATGATGTAGGGATGTGGGCTTACTTTTTCAACAAAATATATCACTCCCTTTTTGATAAAAGAAACTTGCCTTACAAATCCTCTTTCGTGCACACAACAATTTCTTCACTCTCGTTGTTATAGAGTGGCTACTAGAGTCCTCCGCAAGGAATTACACGTTCCAAAATCCTCTAGCTTTTGATGGTGCCTCAAGAATGAAGAGAAAGAAAAAGAGAGAAAAGAGCTTTTTGATTTTTCTGACTTACAGAAGAACTCACGTTCACTCTTTTTACTATGTATTGAAACTAGTACGTCTATTTACTATTTATAGACATATTAGGGATATAGAGATAGGATATTTTAAATTTAAACAAATTAAATTTAAAAAATAAATAATCCTTATTTAAATTTAAACAAATTAAATTTAAATACAATAGATAGATAATTTAAATTTAAACAAATTAAATTTAAATTTATCCTATCTCAAATATTTATTATTAATTATTCAATTAAAATATATCAGAACAATATCTAATATTAATTAATTGAATATTAGTTCATTATTCACAAATAATTAATAAAGTTACATGCCATGTGGACGCACCACATTTAAATGCAACATCTCCCACTCGTACACATGTGCGTCAACTTATTCCATTCTCAATTTAACTCATTCTCCATTTATCGTCATACAAGGAAAATGGAACGTGCGACCAACGAGAAAATAAAGGTACCGGTGAACAATGAGATATTAAGTTACCATCTTACTAACATAACACTGCTCGAGTTCTCGTCATACCCCAAGTCATTTTAATCACATAAGATTTTGCATCTCCGATCCCTCCTACATGTAAGAGCTATACAGAATCTCTTTATGTGTCTAAACTCATGGTTATATCTAACAACTAATGTTTTTTATAACTGCCTGGGCAATGAGTTGTAGACCATGTTTGTGAGATGTAAAATGACTTTTCCTTGGATACTCATGCCAATCCATTGAGATCTGACTGCTTTCTTAGTCATGCCCCGCTAGATCATATCATTTTTGACCCTTGGAAATCATGCTAAAGTAGCAACACCGAATCTCAACTTCATATCATAGATCTAAGTTCAAAGGGTATAAAATTTAGACTACATAAGTCCTTAGGGCTCACACAGTGATGAAGCAGGGATCTATTCAATCACTCCTTTCCATCAGTCGACTAATAACACATACAGTATGAAATGTATGCTATGGTGGATCTTTTATTTAAGGTTTGTCATGTCAAAACCACCATACAGATCTCGATCTAATCCCTACAAAAGGATTGACTTGAATCCCCTAAGATTCAAATTCGACTATCACTGGCTCCATGGAATATGAATAATCTCCATGTTTGACTTTTACGAGCTTCAATCTGACTCTAAGTCAATGTGACATTACTGAGATCCTTGCTCATAACTCATGTGACAAGGAGATCACATGTCAAACCCTACTTTGTAAAATAATTATAATGTCATTTATATGCTCGATAGAATGTTTGTATATTTAAGAAGTTCGAGAAATCGTTAAAAGACGATATTGCCTCTAATGGTACCATTGAGTCGATTAAGCCTCGAACTAGTTCAAATAGGAATCTTAAGATGAAATTAAGAGTTTCACAGTTCAGGGATGACTCAAAATGGTAATTCGGTATTCGAGGATCAATTCGGAGTCAAACCGAAATTTTTACTATTTAGGGGCAAAATCGTAATTTTTCCATCCACGGATAAATTTTGAAATTTTGAGAGAATTTAGATCACATTTGACAAATTGGAGAATGGTATGAGTATAAGGGATGAAAAATATGTCTATGGGCAATTTTTCAATTTTTGGGGCAAAAATATAATTTTTCACTTTACGGGGGCAAAAGTGTAATTTTTAAAAATTTGCTCCACCAAAACTTTGGAAAAGTCTAGAAATTTCATGGAAGATATGGATAAGTGAAGAGGATTGAGTGGTAGAAAAAGAAAGTCAAAAAGATGGCTAGAAAAAAATAAAATCATAAAATATTCAAAAGGTAAATAAAATAATAATATTTTATTAAGCCTATTAAAAGGCTTGAAAATTCCAGAATTCTTCATTGGGAGGGTCAGCCAAAACCAGCAGGAGAGAGAGAGAAATAAGAACAAACCCTAGAGTGAGAAAATTCAAAGAAAAAGTGTGATTTTTCAAGGAATCAAGTGTTTAAAGGTATGATTTTTCAAGCTTAGCTTAAGATTTATCATTTCCATGCATTTCTCCTTATTTTCCATGGTTAAATTATGTGTTTTGATGATGGATTCAAATCTGATCATATGGGTTTAGAGAGAGAAAGTTGTTAGATTAATTTGATTTTGAACTATGTTAGTGTTTAGTGTTAGTTTAGCATGTTTATGAGTAAAACAACAAGAAAAATATTCATTTTCTCCATGAATTTCTCTAGGCCGAATCTAGCCAATGGTGTGTGAGGATGAGGTTGACTTTATTTTAAGAGAATTAGATGGAAAAATGATGAATTATGAGGTTGGAAATTAAATGGGAATTTTTGGTGCAAAAAAATTAAAATTTTTACCCACTAGGGGTAAAAGCGTAATTTGTGATCCGAACTGATAAATTGGACCACATTCACAGTCATTGAGGTATTGTGGATATAATTGGATAATTGAAATTGAAATGGATGGAATTGGAGTTGAATTGGAGATTTTAGAAATTTACACCGTGTATAGGCGAGTTAGGTCGGACACTGTGATTAAGCGATTGTCCAAACATTTCACACCCTATCTAGTGCATACGCATGGATAAGAGCCTGAAATAATATATATTGATTTGACACAAATTATTGAATTTTTTGTGTCATGTATTGTGGATAGGTGGTGAGCTATCTGATACGGGTAAAAGACTACACCCGAGGATCGAGAATAGGAGTATATCTACTCCTAGTACAGTGAGTAAACTTACTATCGTCTTAATTATCTAGAGTAGATTTATTTAATTGTGTGATTTTATGGAAAAATGGTTTAATTGGAAAATTATTGTGTTTTATGGGAAAATGGGATTTTATAAAATAATTTTATAAAATTTTTGAAAATTTAATAATGATTTCAAAAATAGAGTAATTGGAGACCTATACTATGATTGTGTTGTTTATCCATGATTTTACATTAAATGGCTTATGATAAATGTGGGTATGACTGGTTATTTTTATGATTTAAAGAATATGTGAACTGCTTTGATTTGCCTTGAATGTGTTAAGTGAGCCATGTCATACTATTGTGATTTTATTGGTTGGTGGATTATAAAGTGGGCACTGCAGTGACGGGGGTTCCGTGGGCCAGCCTAATTAGAGGGGCACGGTTCCCAATTATTGAGCTTACCTCGATTGGAGAGGCGCGTAGGATAACTCCCGAGGTAGGATTTGAGTACACTTCACGCTGGCCACCACGTGAAATTGGGACTCAGCCAACGCCAAGGAACGGCTGTGTTGTCAGAGGTGAAATGTGTTTGTGTGTGTGACAATAAACAGCCTTGGCGGTCTCGGTAAGATGCCTTCGCGGGGTATCCCCGAGAATGGATTTTTGGCAAGGGCCAAGTTTTTGAAAAGTGCATAAGCCATGTTGAGTAATTGGATGAAATCCAATTATTTATATGGGTTGGGATGAATTATTTTAATTGTCTCCTATTACTCGGCTTTAGATTATTTTGATGATGTCTGTCTACTCACTGGGATTTTATAATCTCACCCCTTCTTCTTATACATTTTTCAGGCTTAGGACAATTTGTTGATAGTTGATTAAGACGAGAACTAATCTCGGAGTTGCATCTTAGAAAGTAAGGGTTCGTAGCCCTACATCTTCTTAGTCAGTTGAGGGCCCACGTGTCACTGTAAGAGTAATTTTATTCTTCAGTTATTTAATTTAAAATATGTATGAATATATTTAGCTTTTACACCATGTTTTTGGCAAGTTTTGGTATTTTCAAAGAAAAATGACGAAAATGCCCCTGTGAGCCAGAAAGTAATATTTTATTGTTTTGATTTGGAAATGACTTATGATTTTTTTTGAAATGTGAGATTTAATAATTGTCGCTCACTGGGGAGATGCAGAAGCTGATGCTAAGCCTTGCGGGGTTTCGATCTACATTCGAGGTAATGAGTGCCTATCGGGACATCGCGGCGGTTGTCACGGGCTCGATGGGAGTTCCGGGTCGTGACATCACAAAACGCTTGGTACCTTGTGATCATTTAAGTCTCATCCCACACACTATCGAAGTGTTGGGGTGATTATCCAGTGTGAGAAGAATAATCTATAAAGTCAGGTGACAATAATTACCTTAGATATGTGCCCTAATTAGTTAACAACATTTAATCAAATGATTCAAAATAGACTTAATTTATTAATTGTTAAGATACAATAGTACATGAATGTCAAATGCGTAAAAATCCTAAACCTTTAATATGCTTTTGGAAAGCATTTCGAGCAATAGGTTTACTGAATGAGTCTGCTAACATATCAGTTGTGGAAATGTACTTCAACACAACAAGACTTTGTGCAATGATGTCACGAATACAGTGATAGCGAGTATCAATGTGTTTGGTTTTTTCATGATATTAAGGATATTTTGTATAAGCTATGGCAGTTGTGTTGTCACAATAAAGTACAATAGCTTCACTAAGATGCCTAGTAATGTTCAAGCTTTGTAAGAACCTCTTTAACCAAACCACCTTTTATACCGCAGCACAACATGTTACATACTCTGCTTCCATGGTATATAGAGCAGTACAAAGCTGTTTCTTGCTACTCCAGGAAATAGCTTCGCCTCCAAGTATAAAAGCATATCCTAAAGTAGACTTCCGATCATCTTTATCACAGGCGTGATCAGCATCACTATATCCGACTAATTTTAGATTTCCACCTTGATAGCACAAAGCCAAATTAGTGGTTCCTCTTAGATACCGTAGTATCCTTTTGACTGCAACCCAATGGGCAATCCCAATATTACTTTGGTACCTACTAACTATACCAACTGCAAAACATATGTCTGGTCGAGTACACATCATAGCGTACATCAGACTTCCAACAGCATTCGCGTTTGGTACGTTCGCCATTTGTTTCTTTTCTTCTTTGGTTTTAGGACATTGTTCCATGCTGAGATATAAACTTTTCTCCATTGGAGTGTCTATGGGCTTGGAGTTTTGCATACGAAATCGTTCTAAAACCCTTTGAATTTAATTTTCTTGAGACAAACTCAAGAACTTTTTAGAACGATTTCTCGAGATCTTAACCCCGAGGATGTATTCAACTTGTCCCATGTCTTTCATCTCGAAAGTGGAGGATAACCACTTTTGAGTGGTGACAATTAACTCCATGTCATTCTTGGCTAATAGGATATCATCCACATATAATGAAAGAATAAGGAACTTATTTCCTAATCTCTTTACATATACATAATGGTCTTCTTCAATCATCACAAACCCTATGGAAATGATGGCTTGATGAAAACAAAGATACCATTGTCGGGATGATTGTTTCAAGCCATAGATATAACGTTTCAAGTGACACACCTTGTGTTATTTTCCTTTGGTTTGAAAACCAATTGGTTAATTCATGTAAATCTCCTCATTGATTTCTCCATTGAGAAATGCAATTTTCACATCCATTTGGAACAATTCCAAATCTAGATGTGCCACTATAGCCAAGATAAGGCGAATTGACGTAAATCTTACCACAGGAGAAAACGTCCCTTTATAATCCACACCCTCTTTTTGGGTATAGCCTTTCGCCACTAAATGAGCCTTATATTTTTCAATTGATCCATCCGTTTTGCGCTTTACCTTCAGAACCCATTTGTTTCCGATTGCTTTGTGCCCAGGTAGAAGATCAACTAACTCCCATACTTGGTTTTCGGTCATGGATTTCATTTCATATTCCATAGTAGTAAGCCACTTGTCTGATGATGGTGAGTTTAAAGCTTCCTCATAGGAAGATGGTTCATCAACATCCACAAGAATACTTAAGAAAGACTGACCTTCTATCTCGAATCGTTTACGGGGTATTTGCCCACGTTCACTTCTTCGCAACTATGAATCTTGATGGAGCACAAACGGTGTACTCCCACTGGCCTCAACAGTCTCTTGGATTGGATGTGTTTCCACATTCATTTCCTCATGTTGGGATACATTTTCTTGAGGCTCCTCCATCTCATAAAGCTCAAGGTTTTCTTTAACCTCACCTATGGTTGGGAAGTCATCTTCTAGAAAATCAACATCACGAGATTCCATCTCATTTAGCCCTCCATCAAGGTGTTCTCCATACATCACGTAGCCCTTTGAATGTTTTGAATATCTAATAAATACACACTTATTAGCTTTAAGACCAAGTTTTCCATACTTATGAGATGAGTGATGTACGTACCCGACTGATCCCCAAGGACGTAAGCCTTCTAAATTGGGCTTACTTTCATTCCATAACTCATATGGAGTTGTGGGAATAGATTTTGAGGGCACACGATTGAGGATGTATGATGCGGTAAAAAAGGCATCCCCCTAAAAACTTATTGGAAGGTTAGCTTGTGCCATCATTGACCTAACCATGTCTAACAAGGTACAATTCTTTCTCTCTGCAACATCATTTTGTTGCGGAGTTCCAAGTATCGTTACTTGTCGACGTATTCCCTTTTCCTCACATAATTCTTTGAACTGATCGGATAAGTATTCACGACCTCTATCAGTGCGAAAAACATTAAGTTTCATTTCTTTCTGATTCTCAACCTCTGCCATAAAGCGTTTAAAATAATTCAAAGCTTCAGAACGGTGAGACAACAGAAATATGGATCCATATCGTGAGTAATCATCTATGAATGTAATGAAATAGGATGCGCCATTACGTGCCTTTACATTCATAGGCCCACAAATATCTGAGTGGACAAGTTCTAAAAGATGGGTGGCCCTTTTAGCCTTCCCAAAAGGCTTTCTACTGGACTTACCAGCAAGACATGGCTCACATGTAGGAAGTTTAACTTTGGTGATTGAGCCCAATAGCCTTTCTCTAGCCAATTTGGACATTCTATTTTGCCTAATATATCCTAATCTAGCATGCCATTTCACAGAATCATTTATAACATCAAAAGAAGAATTTGAAACAAAAGCAACATCATTATTAGAATCCAAATCTAATATAATCAAACTGTCTTTAAAATAACCATGATCAAAAAACGTGTTTTCAAGAAAAATAGACAAACTATAATTCTCGAAGGAAAACTTAAATCCTAAATCCATCAATGCTAAAACTGAAAGTAGATTACATCGTATAGATGGAGTATAAAGCATATCATGTAGGAGCCATTTTCGCCCATTGTGCATTGTGAGTTGGTAAGTTCCTACTCCTAAGACCTCTCCCTGTTCTCCGTTCCCCATCATGACAAAGTGTCTACCCATTGGTAAACGATGGTAATCTACATATCTTGCACAGTTGCAGGTTATGTGCTTGGTTGCTCCTGTATCTACAATCCAACCAAGGAGAGAATGAGCTATAAACACATAAGAACATACATAAGTTCTAAAGCTATTTAAAGAACGAACCTTCTTAGGCTCAGTGCATTCCTGAGCAAAATGTCCCTTCTTACCACAGTTAAAGCATTTCAACTTGGACTTATCCTTTTTCCCACCACACTTGCCCTTTTGGCGCTTGGTGACTCCATCAGTTTTGGGCCTTAGATTTCTTATCATTCCCTTCTTTTGTTGCCTTTTTCGCTAGGGAACATACCCTTTGCGATTTCCAGCTTGAGCTATCAGGGCAGTGTTGCAAATAACTTCTCTACGCTTTGCCTCAAGCTCTAAATGGCGAGAAATATCATCAAAAGTCTTTATCCCTTCATTATATGTTAATACAAGTTTAACAGGTTTCCATGAGGACTAAGGGAGTGACCTGATGACAGGTAAGACCTGCTGCTCATCTGTGAGATCATAACCAGTTGTCTTCATCTCTCTTATCATGGCTGACATAGCCCTTAAGTGTTCAGCCATAGTGTGCTTGGAGTCCATCACATACTGATTGAACTTTAGTGTCAAGGCACGAAGCCTCGTTACTGTGGTTCCACCATATTTGAATTTTAGTTGTTCCCACAACTGTTTGGCAGTTGGGAAGTTCTCAAACTCCCTAATGAAAATCATCATGCATGCAGCTTAACATGGTGAAACGTGCACTACGGTCTCTCTTATACCAAGTGTCATAGGCCTCTTGGTCACGGTGATGCTGGGCTGTGTTTCCAGCTTCAAGTGGGTTCATCTCTTTAGTCAAATGATCGAGTAACTCTTGCTCATTGAGAAGATACTGAACCTTCTTATGCCAGATATCATAGTTTTTGCCATCAAGTTTGGCACCTTTGGTCAAATCAGCAATAATTTGTTTTGAAGCCATATCACTACATCATTGCATAAGATTTAATTAGGCACATATCTAATTTTCTAATCAATTAAGATTAGACATATTTAATTTCTACCTATATTAGTAGTTCAAAAATTTTGCATGCATGCTAGTAATCATCACCAATAATATAAGCATAAATTAAAATGTCTAATTTAATTTTAACCTTAGATTATGGGAACAACTCCCACTATCTTTAAGCATAGGAGCAACTCTCACATACCACACAATATAATGAGTCCTACTAAAGAACCCTTTTATAGGTGCCCATATCCAAAAAAAATTATGCATACAAAAATAGCACTAAGTAGATCATATTTTCAAATGCTTCCAAGAAAGACTATAATAGTCTCCTCGACAAAACACGCTACTTCTGCAGTAATTTTCAAGAAAGGCTGAAGGAGTCACAAACAGTCTCTCTTAAAACCTAGTCTCCTTTGACAAACCTATTGAGATATATGATCATCGTACTGTCTTTTTGCATACAAGTTTACTTAACAAATAAGTAAAATAATTGCACTATGCATTTTATAAATTTTACCTTTTCAAATAGGTAAAATAATTACATTAGGCATTTTATAAATTTTACCTAACAAATAAGTAAAATAAATACATCATACATTTTATAAATTTTACCTAACAAATAAGTAAAATAAATGCATCATGCATTTTATAAATTTTACCTGACAAATAAGTAAAATAATTACATCATGCATTTTATAAGTTTTGCCTTTTCAAATAAGTAAAATAATTACATTATGCATTTTATAAATTTTACCTAACAAATAAGTAAAATAAATACATCATGCATTTTATAAATTTTACCTAACAAATAAGTAAAATAATTACATAGCATTTTACAACATATGTAAAATAATTGCATTAACAAACATTTGCTTAATTCATATATATGTTTTAGAAGAAAAATAATTTCTAATATACAACATATATATAAAAAAAATTGGATAATTAACATATTAATTAATTATATTTATAACACATGTGGATTTAATAAAATAGTAACATGCCAAAAGCATAAATAATGATCTTGAAATTTTTTTGGGGGCATTTTGTAAAAACAAAAACTTGTGGGGCAAAAATATAATTATACAAAAATATATCCTTTGGTGCCATGTGGCTGCCACATCAGGCTCTTTATGACAATGTCTGGACCCTTTTGGTCTTTATTATTTGCCGCACTCTCATCTCAAGGATGCTTTCATGGTGCAGTGATTGAAGGATATTTTTAAAGTCTTAATGACTTTCTTAGTGCATGTTCGAATCTTGCTAGTTGCATTTTGTTTCTTTTTTTTTTCGTTATCATCCATAAGGCACCATGTGGCCTTAGATCAATGCACCTTTTTGCACTAGATTAAAGCTTTTTCCTTTTCAACAATTTAAAAAACAATCAGTATCGGTAATCATAATTAAAACAAGTTTTCAAAATATACACAAAATTAAAAGGAATAAAGCAAGCCAAAACCTGCTCTGATACCACTGTAAGGATGTGAGCTTACATTTTCAACAAAATATACCACTCCCTTTTTGATCGAAGAAGCTTGCCTTACAAATCTTCTTTCATACACACAACAATTTCTTCAATCTCGTTGTTATGGAGTGACTACTAGAGTCCTCCGTAAGGAATTACACGTTCTAAAACCCTCTAGCATTTGATGGTGCCTCAAGAATGAAGAGAAAGAAAAAGGGAGAAAAGAGCTTTTTGGTTTTTCTGACTTACAGAAGAACTCACGTTCACTCTTTTTGTTGTGTATTGAAACTAATACGTCTATTCACTATTTATAGACATATTAAGGATATTGAGATAGGAAAAATTTAAATTTAAACAAATTAAATTTAAAAAATAAATAATCTTTATTTAAATTTAAACAAATTAAATTTAAATACAATGGATAGATAATTTAAATTTAAACAAATTAAATTTAAATTTATCCTATCTCAAATATTTATTATTAATTTTTTAATTAAAATATATTAAAATAATATCTAATATTAATTAATTAATTAAATATTAATTAATTATTCACAAATAATTAATAAAGTTACATGCCACATATGGACGCATCACATTTAAATGCAACAAATGACATGTGAGGCATGTATTGTTTGCTTTCTTTATATGTTGTGCTTTGTTGATATATATCTGTTTTGGGATGGGGTCTTTTTGTTTTTGTTCTGGGATGTGGCAAGTGACTGAGTAATGTATGTGGGTGTTTTGAGCTGCATGAGAGAGGTTGTATAGCTTAGAGCTTTTATACGGATGGCTGTTTTTGGATTCAGGATAGATGGTGCTTTTGTACGGATGGTTGTTTTTGGATACAGGGTAGATGGTGCTTTTGTACAGATGATTGTTTTTGGATACAGGGTAAATGGTGATTTGGTTAATATGCCTGCTTTTTGTTCTCAGGCATAGAGGACAGATCACTGGTTCTGAGCTGATGTACTTTAATTTAGAAGTACTTTATGTATGAAATTATAAAATTGAATAATCTTACATTCTTTTAATGTAAATTTTTTACTTTTCAAACTTTATTTTTAAAAATAATAAATAATAATATGATAAAAATAACAAATATTTAAATATTGTAATATGCTGATTAACAGCAATTTGGTGTTACTGAATTTCTTTTTTTTTTGAAAAAAAAAAATCACTTGTGGTGGCGGACTGGTGGAGAAGAAACAAGAAATTGCTTGTCTGGTGCAATGCTGGTGGAGAAGGAGCGGTATGACTGACTGTTAAATTTCACTTAGTTGGGTTCTGTTATTCAAGCCTGAGAGGGGTGAATTTGTCCAACCCCTTTCTCTTGACTCCCCCTTTTCCATTGGAAAGTCACTTTCCCTCAGCCCCGAGTGGGAATCACATTGCCTCTTGGTCATTACTTTGGTGAAGTAACCATCCCATCAAAGCACCATACCAGACCTGCTGAGGTCATTAATTCCCCTGCAAAGTGCTTACTTTCCTCACGACTAATTGTTTTGACGGATTTTGAAAAGTTAAAAATTTACATTAAAATGTATTAAATTTTATCTTTTTATACATAAAAATAATTTTATAAATTAACACCACATCTTCAATAAAGTATTTTTACAACAAATGCTATATAATATGATCTTCCTAAGATTTTAATCACTACTTTTCCATATATAATAAATTTTGTAATATTATTTTTTTGACAATCACTTTTTTAGTAATCATATTCTCAATAAGACATTAAACGCCACATTATATTTATGACTTATTTTATTCTAACAAAATAATTTTTTAATTTTTCTGTATTTCATTTCTTGAATAAAAAAAACCTTGACTCAATAAGAAAATTGAGGTTGAAAATTATGCTTTATAATTGCAAAACTATGTTTATGACTTAAAAATGACACAATATTTTAAGGACTTTTTTAACTGAAAATTACAAAATTAATAACAAAAATAGCTCTGCTTTTATTTTTTTTCATCGACAATAATATCACTACTAATATTTAATTATACAAATTTTATAAACTGACTTTTAATCAAAAATTTCATATTGATTCCATTAATCTATGGGTTTCAAATTTATTTTACTTTCTTAATATTCAAACTTTGGATTTTCTTTTTGCCTTTATTTATAAAACAAAAAAATGTCTTGGTGGACTTGGGGTTGCTCATCTCTATAGAAAAAGAGAGGATTGAAGCAATATGCTGAGGAAATATTAAAACGGCTAAATTAAGAGAAAGTACTCAAATAGTGATGATGTCGATACCAAATAGCTAGAATTATCAACAAGTACATGTACGTAACTCCTGTGTAAAGAAGAGAGAGAAAGGAAATTAAGCCAGCCCTGACAGCACAGCCATTAAAACCACCATTATTGTACGTAACTCCAGTAGTTTCTTTTCTTTCTGCTTATGCTTGGCAAATCTTTGATTGCGCCTTAGATTTTCCTTGAATAAGCAGCTTTGGAGGTCAGGGATGCACAGGTCTATGGCTCCTTTTGTTTAGCCACTAACCTGTTTTTGTGTAATCTTCAATGAATTTACAAGCATTTCAAAAAAAAAAAAAAAACACCTCCGAAGGTTCTTCAATGTCCCAAGTAAAAAAATTTCCATGCTAGTTTTTGAAAACTGCTTTATATAAACAAGTATTCAATTGAAAAATTTTAATAATAAGGCCTGTATTAGTCCAGCTGACTTCTCTTCTTTTTAGATAAGTGAAACCTGCTGAGGCTCTTTTTTCTTTAGTTTTTCTGGGTACGTAAACCTGCTTAGGCTTTGATCAGAAAACTTTAATACAAAATCACAACAGCAAATTTGCAATCTGGCTTATTCCTCAGTTAAGCCAAAAGGGTTTTGTAGAACAAAAATTATCCAAAATTTTAGAGAAGGCTTGAATTGGAAAGACGTGCATGAATTATGATGATTTTGTATAGGTATGGAAACAAGGGATGTTCAAATAATCCTCTCTTTTAGCTGAAATCAAGCCCTTTTAACTGAACCCCTTTAGTCATGTTAAATCAAATATGTGTACAATTCTAATGTGGATAGATAAATAAATAGATACGGGACATGAAAATGATTCACTTAAAATAATAGATTACTAATGCAAACTGCAACTGATAATAGGATCAACCTTGACAGCCGACTACAATGCTTAAAAATATCTGAAAGACTAAAGCTAGAGATATTTATTGGCAGATTAGCACTTATATTAAGCATATTAGCAGAGACTACAATGATCATGATCTAGGTGTTATTTCTAATTAAGACACTCACAGGCTTGAAATCTTCAGACATGGAGAAGCAAACTTCAGGAATTCAGGATCTTTTTCCAATACCAACATTCTCTCTTCATCTAAGGTTATCCAAGCTTCAATTCCTTTGCCACATTTTGTTTCAATAAAAACAGTGAGATTCCTAAACGCAGGGCCAACTTTTCCAAATAGAGCAAATGAAGATGGAAGACCCCATCCGAAATCTGCTTTGTAAAAGCCAAGATTGAGCCAGCTTGTGAAGGCGAAAATATCAGGTTTTTCAAAGGAAAACAACATTTCCAGCTGGTTAATGTACTCAGCTATGGCTTGAAACCCTTGTTCACCTTGTACCGAACTCAAGTATTCATCATCAAAAGCTTCAATGGATTGTTTCATCAAGTCAACCAATTCGGACAACTCCGTGCCTGTCTCAGCTGGATTTGAATGTGCACTCGCCCACCAAAAGACATTTCCAATGGACTCATCTAATGAATTAGGTTTCCCTCTTGCCCTCATGTTCACAGCTTGGGCGATTATAGATGGCTTCAGAGATCCTGATGTTGCCCTAGACGCCGCCATAGAACATTTCCATATGAAACCTGAAACTGCTTCAGTGCGTGTTGGTCTAGCCTCACTTTCCCCTTTAGCCATAGCCTTTAGTTTGGCTATTGCTTTGGCATCAAATGTAAATCTCCTCGTAACGTAATTAGCTTCCGTGAACCACAAGTTTTCCATCACTGACAAGTAATTTTGTGGCATTGGATTTTTTGGTGGAAAGACCAAGGATGCCTCGGGTAATGTAGGGTTTCCAATATTATGATGGGATATTCCACGACAGACTTCACTCCAGATATTGCATAAAATCAGGCCTGTTTTTGCATCGGTAATTTTGTGAGATGTGCATAGGCCTAGTGCTATCCCACCACAAGCAAACATGGTCACTTGACAAACCAAGAGGGGAGCATCATTGTTTGATTCCTTGCAGAAAGGCTGGCATGGAAGCAATTTGTTCAATGACTCCATCTCCTGACGCTTAAGGAATTCGGATAAGCGACAACTGATTTGAGCTGATAAAAATGGAACACCTTCATTAAAACGATCGATGAACATGTTATCTTTGATCCTACCAGAATATGGATATAAGATATTGAGAGTTTCTGACAGAGATCTCTTTAGTTGAGTCAAAATGTTCATCTTACTGAAATTGGTATCACTCAAGGAGTAGAATGTGATATTTGAGACATAAGTAAAGGGAGCGAGCTGATCAAAAAGACAGATTTTGAAGGGTTTTCTTTGATGAATCTCTGGTGAGGATGGTTTGATGATTTCTCTTGAAAGAATCTGAGCTTCCAAGTTCAACATTTTTCAGATAAAATGCTTTGTAATAAGCAGAAAGTGTTCTTTTCTATATGCATACATATATATAGAAAGCTGATTATTTAAAGAGAAATTAAATCATCACTACTTTTCATATAAAATTCAATCATATGTTATTATTATGTAATTAAAATTGGTAAAACTTCAAAATTCTACCGACATACATATAAAAGGTAAATCTTATTTAGCTACATTTCTCGTCATTGAAAGTGACTTACCAAATATTAAAACCATGTGATGGTGTTGGGGGTGAAAGCAACTTTTGCACCAAAATCTAAGATTTGTACGTACCAACTTAACAACTCTTTGGTTCTTTTGGGTTGGAAAAACAATAAGACGATCCCTCTTTAGCTTGGTTCTACATAGATAATGAGTAGTACGTACTGGGAGTGTGGAACACATCAAAGCTTTTTCAAATTCGATTTCCTCTCGTCCTAATCGGACCATACGTCGTGTGTATCGGACACTTTAGCATTTATGGTGATTCATCCGTCCAACCACCATTCTGGTGGACAAGACCTCCATTTGCTTGGCTGGTTTCGTATCTCTGCCATGGCAGTCATTTTAACTCATCTGTCCGCCATTCTTCCGCTTTGGTATTTTGTCTGGTGCGTTTCTGGACATGAAGTTTGCCACCTGTTTCTGTGCTCTAAGTCATAAATATCATTAACACTTTGGTTTTTTTTTGTAAGAAAAAAAACAATATCATTAACACTTATCAGCACAGTTAATGTAACGTGTGACCCACTACGGTAAAATTGATTTTTTTTACTGCGTTTTGTTTAAACATGTGCTGTTAAAATCACATAAATTCAATATAAAATTAAATCAAATTTATATATGGTGGAGACTTAAAATTTGAGATTTTAAAATTCTAGAGCTTCCTCGTGGTCATTAAATAAGGACTCATTAGTTATGTTATTAAAAAAAAATTTATAATATATTTTTATTATTAGTTATATAGTATTATATTTTTTTGACATAATACTTGAAAATTTTTTTATAATTCTTTTATCACGTTCAATTAAATTTATATATTTTTATTTTGAATTTAATAAACCCTTGTAACTTACAGTTGACTAATTGTTATTTTATATTGACGTAATTTTGATATAACGTTGACGTGATATTAAGATAGAAAATGAAAAATGTCACATGACTATTTTATCATATCATATCAGTACGTTATTATTCATTACGGCATTTTAGCATACCACATTAATATTATATAATATAAAATGATAAATGATATTTTGACTAATAACTGCTAATCAACAATTAGTTATAAAAATTTATTTTTCTTAAAATAAAAATATAAAGATTTAATTTGAACATAATAAAATAATAAAAATTTATTTAAATTTGTTTGAATAGTTCAAAGGTTTTATCATGTATCATGTCCATCTTTTTTCATAAAATTACATGATAATTACATAAAAGTTATTATCATAATCAAATAATTCTTAATATAAAACAGTACATTACATCTACAAAATAAACCAATTGAAATACCAATTAATTAAACTCACAGTCTCTGGACTTTCAAGTTATGTTTTTAACTTATATACTAAAATTATTATTCTATACACTGATTCTGAAATTTTCAAATTTCACGAATAAATTTAAAATGTGAATTTTATTTTACCTTACTACAAAAATAGTAGTATTAGGGTCATTTTGATAGGTTCATGGAATCTTCACGTAGCATATATTGTTTCTAAATTATGTCAGTGTACAATGTGGAATTAATTCTTCATGAAAACGAAAGGAAAAAATAATAAATAAATGAGCAAATAAGGGGAAAAAAAACAAATTTCTTTGTTTTAATATTGTTTATATTTCCAAAGCAACATCATCACCATTTGTTTTTCACTTTTTTTTTTAATTGAGTGTAATGATTGGCATGATGATTTTGTTAAAATACAAATAATCCTCTATTTTAGCTGAGATCAAGCTATGTTCACTGAATCCCTTTAGTTATGTTAAATCAAATTTATAATTATATTAAAAATAATGTAGATATATATGATCCATTGTTTGCTGCTGGAATGTAATGTAGATAGAAATCAATGTTAGTAAAGGCCATGCTTATGTTTGGGTCTCGATGTACAGTTTGCTTGTAAATACTCTCACTGGACAGATTTCTAAGGCTTGCTGGGACATTTCTTGGTTAGGCAAGAAGCTGCCTTTGAGGAGCTGTTTGACTGAATTTATGGTGATTGCTCTGGTTTTCTTCTTTTCTATTTTTGTGGTTGTTTCTGACAGATTGGGTGTATATTTTGACATTTACATAGAGCATTAATTTCATGCTAGGGAATTGTCCTACATGATTTGAGCTCTCTACTACCAGAAAAATGGGTAGTTTTTGTACACCTTTCTTCAAGTAATGAAATCATCTCTAAAGCATTTCAAAAAAAATGTAGATGTAAAATCGATTTTCGGAATAGAGCAAACCATTGAGGAGTTCCCCATCCGAAATCTACTTTGTAAAAGCCAAGATTGGACCAGCTTGTGAAGGCAAAAGTATCAGGTTTTTCCGAGGAAAACATTGTTTCGAGCTGGTCAAGGTACTCAGCTATGGCTTCAAACCCTTGCTCACCCTGCAAAGAATTCAAGTATTCATCATCAAAACCTGCGATAGATTCTCTCATCAGGTCAACCAATTCGAACAACTCAGCGCCTGTCCCAGCTGAAGTCGTAGCACTTGCCCACCAAAACAGATTTCCAATTGAATCATCTAATAAATTGGGCTTCCCTCCTGGCCTCAGGCTCAAAGCTTGGACAAATATAGATGGTTTCGGGGATCCTGATATCGCCCTAGATGCTGCCACAAAACATTTCCATATGAAACCTGATACAGCTTGAATGCGTGATGGTGTAGCCTCACGTTCCCCTTTAGCTATAGCCCTCAGTTGGGATAGAGCTTTGGCATCAAATATGAATCTCCTTGTCATGTAATTAGCTTCGGAGAACCACAAGTTATCCATCATTGATAAGTATTTTGGTGGCATTGGATTCCTTGGTGGAAAGGTCACGGATGCCTCGGCTAAAGTTAGGATATCCAACCTTACGATGCGATCCACGACAGATTGTACTCCAAACATTAGCTAAATTGAGACTTGTTCCTAAGGCTATCCCTCCACAAGCAAATATGGTCGCTTGACAAACCATGAGGAGAACCTCATCGTTCAATTCCTTCATGAAGGGCTGGGATGGAAGCAATTTGTTCAATGACTCGATTTCATGATGCTTAAGAAACTCTGATAGACGACAATTGACTCGAGTTGACAAAAATGAAATATTTTCATCAAAATGATCTACGAACATGTTATCTTGTATCCTATCCGAAAATAGATATAAGATATTAAGGGTTTCTGAAAGAGATCTTTTTAACTGAGTCAAAACCGTGGTGATAGTAAAATTGGTGTCGCGGTCAAGGAGTAGAACGTTAGTTGTGACATAAGTTGTGGAGATGAGCTGATCAAAGATACTGATTTTGAAAGGTTTCCTATGATGGATTTCTGGTGAGGATGGTTCGATGATTTCTCTTGAAAAAATGTCAACTTCCAAGTTCAACATTTTTTTTATCAGATAATTGCAAGAAGTGTTCTTTTTCCCCCCAAGCGCGGTGAAGCTTTATATACTGAAAGTTGATTAGTTTTCAAAGAGGAGAAACCAAAATAGTGTTGGAAGCCCTGAGCTTTCCCTTTTAAGAATTGACAACCTAAATACTCGGATATATCCAAACTTGCCATAAAAAAGAAATATGCAAGGAAAAATGATCTGATGCCTTGAACCAATCATAAAATATGATCATCCCCTCATGCAGTCGGCAACATAAATGAATTATTGATAAGATAATGACAATAATTTTATAGGTTATCACGCCAACTGTTTACCAATTATATCTTTAGCATTCAACAACTCTTTGTTGCATATGGTCGCGACGTTTTGTACTGATTCCCTTTTCTTGGTTCTGGTTTTTTGTTTTGTTTTTATAACTAGCAACTAGGATTCATACATATTAATTAACTTTACTTAATCTCCCAGTTCGAAAGCAAAAAATATTAAAAAAAATCTTAATCGTTAAAAAATGATATTACACAGATTTATATCTTTCTCTTATGATCATTTGTAGTAATTGACAGCTTTGTGTTTGAACAAAAACTTATCAGAGCATGCAGACGGAGCCATCAAGAAGGCAACAATTTACCAAGTTTTATTGGAAAAAAAAACTACCATAAGTTGAGTGCAACTGTGATGTACTGGATCTTACGACAAGTGAAATCATCATGATGACAACTCTTCTGATATATTATAATTGCTTCCTTTGTTGTCGACCCAGTTTCAAGCGACCCGTCGCAATGTTGCATGGTAAAATTGCAGGAAATGGTCGGCAGTTGCCACATTAAATGGTGTCCCCGACATGTAGTATGAATCAAGACTTTATAAACACCAATAATGTAACCTTTTTTACCACTACCAATTCTACCATAATATTGATTCTTAACTTACTTCAACAAAAATAATAAAAATAATAATAATAATAAATTCAAACAAACACCTCAACATTCAAAATTGGATAAACCCTACTTGCATCCATTCTCATACATATGTTAAAAGTGAATCTTTACCGAGAAAAAGGGAAAACGATGCATATCGTAATCAAATTACTTGCGTTCATCCATTCTCATATGTTGTCCACTCAAACCTTACTAAGCCTTCTGCATATTGTCACCCCCCAAAAAATAGAGTAGTCCTAGCATGAGTTCAAAATTCAGATTTTACTACTCTGGCTTCTCAGCAGCCAAAAGGGACTTGTTTTAAACAAAGATGGGGTATTTCTTCGTTCAATACATGGAAATTAAACATTGCTAAACTAATTATATGAAGTATATAGAGTATATATATTCTATATATATATAACAGGCTCTTCTGACTTCTTTGCATGTCTCCCATCCACTCATCTCATATTTTGAAAGAAAAGAAATTTTTTAGCTTATTAGTCAATATAAATCATGAATATCATGTATGATTAGCCTCAAATTGTTAGCATTACTTGTGAACCAAGTATAATAATTAATAACAAAAATTATAATTACGTGTGAAGTGATCATGATGACAACTCTCTTGATATATTATAATTGCTTCCTTTGTTGTCGACCCAGTTTCAAGCAACCCATCTAAACACAAAAAGTACTCGAAACACAATGAATGGCTATGTGTCGACTCCAAGCTCAACAAAAGTGAATCAAACTATTGTAACAATCGCCAAAAAGCATTAATTTCATTTTAAATAAGAATATTCTCGATTTAGGCAGAAAAAAGAAAAAATTGTGGGAAATGACTTTCGTAGTAAGGTGACTTTAAAAATGACCGTCTCTATAATTTTAACTGTTTTTAGTCAATTTTGGCAGGACTTGACAAGAATACCCTTTAATCCAATTAATCCAAATGAAGGCGCATCTCGGTTTCTTTATTTCTGCTCTCCCGCCATTCAGCTTAAAATTTTAAAATTAAATCTCGATTTAGATTTAGTTATCCCTCCATCAAGCTCTCCAATGCCATCGAGGTTTATATCGGCAGCCAACTTTCTCATAATCCCAAAGTGCAGAGATGACATCAAGGTATTTGTTATGGGTTCTTGCGTTTATTTAGGGTTATTCATAAAACAAAAAAGTTGATGGATAAATTATATGAGTTTGGAAACTTAAATCTGGTTAGGGGTAGCAAAATCAATCAGTTTATAGGCGATGCATGAATATTTCTTAGGCATTGAGTCACTAGATATTAAGGTGTGTGACTGGATATTAGGAATCGTTACCTGTTTATTTGGCATTAGGTGCCTGAATATTTGTTGAGCATTACGTGAGTCTTTTATAGGCATTACGTGACTGAATATATGTTGAGCGTTGCGTGACAGTTAATACGTGACTGAATATTACCTGACTGAATATTTGTTGAGCATTGTGTGAGTTCTTTATAGGTATTACGTGACTGAATATTTGTTAGCATTGCGTGACAGACGTTACGTGACTGAATATTTGTTAGCATTTCGTGACAGGCATTACGTGACTGAATATTTGTTAAGCACTGTGTGACCTATTTGTAGGCATTGTGTGACTTTAGCTACCTAATGCTGAAGATGATTCTCTACTGATTATCTTCAATAACCTAATAAGCTATAATGTAATTCTTGAAGTTTATATATAATTTCAGACTTGTATAGTAGCAATAGTATTAGATTTTGGTTGGTCTATCATGATGCCTAAATTAAAAAAAAAAGAAGAAGAGAAAAGAGGTAACAGTAAAATCCTTGTTGATTAATGAAAAAGAGAGAAAACCTTTAAGCTGCTTTTTATTAAGAATTTCTTGAAAAATGATGTTTGGCTTGGCTTTTGCTTTTAAGAGGTAGATAAGGTGAAAGGGCAAGCCGAACAGGTACTTAATAACCAATTCAGCCCCCCTTCATTGCACTGATATGGTTGTAGAAAACGAAGAGTCAGCTTTCATGCCTATAAATAAAGGGAACCAGTAACCATTTGAATCAAATTCAATTATCTTAATCAATCTCTGATAATTGAAAAATGACATCCAGATATCTAAGAGTTGAGAAGGAGAAAGAGGCGACCTCCAAAGAGGAAGAGGTGCCTTTGAGTGTGAGGGACCAGTTGCACATATTCTTGAGTGTGAGGGACCAGTTGCACATATTCCAACAGGAGATGCAAGTCCTCATCGACAACCTGATGCAAAGGACTTTTGACTTGGAGGCTGCCATCTTGAGCAACAAAAAGATTCTCGCCGAGATAGAGTTCAAAGTAGATGAACTTATGAAGCAATGAACTATGATTCATTTTTTTTGTATCATCTCCTTATATTTTAGGGGGGTCTTTTTAATAAAATTTGAATAAAATTTATAGCAATTTTTATTTTCATTGAGCATATATTTCGTTGAGTTATTTTGTTCGTTTAAGTTATATTATATTGTATAACTTCATGAGTGGATGTTAGGCATTGGGTGATCTATTATTAGGTATTGGGAGAGTGGGTTATACGTAGTGCGTGAATTGTGCAATGCATATATTCTGTTGAGACATTGCGTGAGTGGTTTGTATGTATATGGAATAGAGTACCTATGGTGACGTGTTGTTATGTATTACGTGACGTTGGGCCAGTGCGTGACTATTTAAGTTGGCATAACGTGAGTGGATATTAGGCATTGATTGACTTATTATTAGGTATTACGGGCAAAACTAGTGGTGCGTGACTTGTGCAATTCACCTCTTATTTAGAGGCTTATTATTCATTGGGTGACTTATTCTTAGGTGTTGCGAGCCTGGCGATGCGTGACTGACTTGTGTAATTCATGTGTTGCTTTGAAGCTTTTGTTTAGTAGTTTTTTAGGCATTGCGTGACTGGTTTTTATATATTGCGTTACCTGTTGTACCGAGAGTGGTGGCGCGTGACTTGTGCAATTCAAGTATTGTTCTGAGGCTTTTGTTCAGTAGTTTTTAGGCTTGCGTGACTGGTTTTTATATATTACTTTACCTGTTGTAGCGTGAGTGGTGGCGTGTGACTTGTGCAATTCATATGTTGTTTAGAGGCTTTTGTTTTGTGTTTTTTAAGGCTACGTGACCGATTTTTATATATTGCGTTACCTGTTGTTATGTATTGCGAGAGTGGTTGTACGTGACTTGTGTAATTCATGTGTTGTTTAGAGGTTTTTGTTTAGTAGTTTTTTAAGATTGTGTTACTGGTTTTTATGTATTACGTGACCTGTTGTTATATATTACGAGAGCGGTGGCGCGTGAATTTTGCAATTCGCCTATTGTTTAGGGGCGTTTGTTCACTAGTTATTAGATATTGCATTAATGAGTATTAGACATTGTGACACTTAATTTCTGTTAAATTTTTACGGGCGGCCAAATGTGACTTAGGCATTGCATAAGTGGTTTCTATGCATTGAGGGGCTATTTTTGATAAATTGACTGATCGTGACACTTATTTTCTGTTAAATTTCAGTAGCCTGCCAAATGTGAAGCTTATGATTACATACGGTGGTCATTGGGTCGATGACACTTACAAAGGTGGTGAGACACGAGTGTGGGGTGTTGGAAGTGATTTGTCATTTTCGAGACTAGTGAAGCTAGTTGAAAAGGTTGTTGGGGTCAACTTACATAATAATGAAATCGAGCTACATACATCGCTCAGCCATGCCGCAAGGGTTTCGCACGCAGTTATCAGGGATGATGAAGATGCAGTGAGTATTTTACGAGATGAAAGGGCAGTTGTTGTGTTTGTGACAGTTAAAGCAGGAAATGTAAACAATATTCCACATAAGCACGATATCCAACATAGTAATCAACAAGAACATAATGTTAATTATTCTGACATACCACATCCTGCATTTTCTAACAAACAACCATGGCAATCACGTTTGATGTATCCTCATGAGTTTCAGCAGCCCGACGCACACATGAGATGTCTGCAAATGATGTCTGCACAATTTCGATCGAAATGTGCATCGAACGAAATACTATGTACTTTGCTACAAACACAACTGTAGCTCGAAAATGCATTGGGTCCATTGTCATTAGCAAACAACACTGTGATTGTTGTGAGTGATGACGATGCATCTGATCAGATTGAAGATGATGTTGAAGAAGACGACATTGCGGATCGAAACCATGAGTTACGTTATGACTGTGAAGATGATTACGTTGGTGGACATGAAGACTGTTCAGAGGACAACAGGGTTGAGCAGACCGACATTCCTTATTGTAATCATGCAGATGGCGGTAGAGGTTATACCACAACTATTGTGTTAGAAGAGGTTGAGTTGGATGACCATTGCAGAACCGTTGAATTAGAAAATGTTGAGGGTGCGGACACTATTTACAAGAACGCCATCGCACTTGAGAACGACATTCGTTCGCCTGATGAAGTGATCAAGATAGGGTAAATACAAGGGTATCTCATTAATGGATTATTCTCGAGCTAGATATGATATCCTTCCAAACAATTGGGAGTGAGGAATCCAAATCAATGGACTACCACTTATATCGCAGAAAAGTGTGTCTATCAAAGGCTGAATTGAAACGAGCTTTGAGCATATTGGCACTAAAAGAGCATTTTGAGTTTAGAGTTAAAAAGTCATGTCACCCTCGTTTTGAGGTTAGTTGTAAGGATAAGGCATGCAAGTTTGCTATGTGTGCAACGAAGTGGCCTGAGGGAGAATATTGGCATGTTCGGACATTGCATAAGGTACACACGTATACTATTGTTGGTTTGCAATGTGGGTACCGAACTGCAAACGCGAGGGTAATTGGTGAGCTTATATCCAACATGGTGCAAGGAAATTGTGTAACCCCGTTGAGACCAAAGGAAATAATGGAAGAGATTAATCGCAAGTGGCGATTGCGATGCCTATATGGTAAGGCCTAGCAAGCGAATGAGTACGTGGAGTCTTGTGTTCGATCTTTAGAAAAAGTCATTCCAACTCCTCTCCTCATATTTCCATATGTTGAAACGTGAAAATCCTGGTACTATGACGTGTGTCACTACTGATGGGGAATAACGATTCAAATATTATTTTTGGACGTTCGGGTCATGTATTCGGGGGTTCAGTGCTATAATGCGGCCTGTAGTCGATATCGATGCCACACATCTAAAAGGCAGATTCAAGGGTATTCTGTTTGTGACGGTATACAAAGATACGAATGAGCAACTATATCCACTTGCATTTGGCATTGGCCACGTCGAAGACGAAGAGTCTTGGTCGTGGTTTTTTAACCAATTACGTCGTGCGATTTGTTGTCTTGAAAATGCAATATTCATTTCTGATCAGCATCTTGGCATTAAGAATGCAGTTGAGAAAGTGTACAAGGATGCTCATCACGGTCTATGCAATTACCACTTAGGGAAAAACGTTAAAAACAGGTTCAAGTACGAATATGTTGTAGCGATTTTCACCATGGCCGCCAACTGCTATAGGGTCACCGATTTTGACAGACATATGAATCAGCTGAAACAGCTTTGCAAACCTGCTTATGACAGCCTCATGAGATTAGGCCCTGAGAGATGGGCACGTGCACGATCACCAGTAAGACGATACAAGCTAATGACATCCAACACTACAGAGTGTATTAACTTCTGCCTGAGGCATGCAAGAAAAATGCCAATAACGATCTTGATCGAGTGCATCAGAGGCATGTTTCAACGTTGGTTCCATGACCGGCACAATGAGGCATTAAATTTGACCATGCCCCTCAGCCCTTGGGCTACCGATCTATTGAACAGACGATTCAATGAAGCATGTCACTTTTCCGTACAAGCAATCGATCGGGTAGAGTTTCAAGTTATATGAGGGAGTAAGGACAAAGTCGTGAACCTCTCCATCAAGGAGTGTTCATGAGGTGAGTTCTAGTTTGATCTACTCCCCTACACGCATGCCATGACGGCAATAAGGTATGAGCAATCATGTTTGGTTATATTGTGCATGATGAATTGAATTTTTACATTGTTCGCCATCTGTGATTTCATTGCCTTGGCAGTAAGTAAAAACGTTCAGCCATTGAATTCTGCTCGGACTATTACAAGACTCCGTCTTGGGCGGAGGGATATGCGGTTCCCATTCACCTGGTTGGGCATCCTAGTGAGTGGGACATCCCCAATGACGTTCAACAAAATGTCGTTTTGCCACCAAGTTGGCGAGGTCAAGCGGGAAGACCTATGAGGAAAAGGATTTCATCAATTAGGGAAGACAGCGAACGACGTAGATGTTCACAATGCAAGAGCTATGGTTATAATAGACAAAATTGTCGGACTTCGTTTGCATCTTTACCGACAAATGGGGAAACATCATCTGCTCAGCCGACGGCTCGACGACGTCGACCCAAGGCATGTGCAATTTGCAGACAACCCAAGCACTAACGAAACCATTGTCCAATGCAAACTACAAACTCTAATAACGTTATCGGTGTCGTACCTATAGATAGTGGCCCTTAATACGTCAATTGTTAGGGATTGTTTCGAAGTTGCCATTGATATTTGCATTAAATAATACTATTTCAACTTGAGTTTGACAGAGTTTGAATGAAAAGTAAGATACACAAGATGTCCATATGGAAGAGAAAGACCTTATGCTAGTTATGGAGGTTTGAAAAAGTGTACCAAAACATGAGAATTGAAGTTACTTTGAGAAAGTTATGGATGTTTCAAGGGATGGCTTCCATGCAATATGAAAAACGTTTATTGAGGAAGAATGATGGGAAGAAGAAGAAGAAGCTGGTGGAAGTGAGGAGAAAGTGCTGGAAAAAATTATATATTTTTTCTATAGTTGACTACAGTTCCCATTATTTACGAAAATGCCATTGCATAGTTAGATCATCAAATTCCAATTACAGTACTTAGCCCATTTGTTGGATCGTCAAATTCATTATACTCCTTAATAATTTGTATTTCTTTGTAAACCGTTGAATAAAGCATAAAATATTTCATTTAATAATATTTGCGTGATTGATTAGGCATCCTGCTTCATATTTTTGCCCAAAAAATGATGTATAATAATATTAATAGTTGTTTTTGAGATGATGCAACTTTCATCTACAAGTATTTCTCCAAGTAGTCTATGCATTTGATGTCTCAATGCATTGGATCGTATCTGCATTTTCCATCGCTTCTGATTTCACATACTCTTCATCCATTTCATCCTCAAGTGGATCATGTGTCATTTCTCTCCTAATGTGATTACATTTTTAATAGATTCTTATACTCAAGCTAGTTATGTTTAAGAAATTTTAGTTTACCTTAAACCATTTCCATATGAAGTCAATTGAATTCTTGGGTACAGGCTCTGGCTTCTTTAGAAGTACTGATTGCAATTTTACATTGCAGTGGTTTGTTACAAAACAAACACTGCAATGTAATTTAATTGGGCATATTGCAGGGAATGTGACTTTACATCCCTTATACCAAACACACCCTTAATGTCGACCGTTGTAATAAAAAAACACAAAGGGCATAAGATAGCTTCCAACCATTTCTTTCTTATATCAGTCTTCCCAATATCTATCGATAGTTGTTGTTTCATCTTCCAACCATTCCAAACTTAGTTTAAAGGTGAAGGGAAGTTGAACCATTAAAGCTGAACCGTCCTAAGCTATCTTAAGCAATGGTCGCATCTTCAAACAGACCCAATGTCCATGACAATGACGACCAAAGTATGGGTGACGATGAATACTCTACCTTACGATCAATGAAGAAATGGAAACTAGATCTTCAACTACCTACTGCATCAATTGGTTTTTCAATTCAACCAGGTAATGATTTGTGCTCTCCCTTACGGTTTAAGGACATATCGCATGATGGTAGGTATTGGATAATAGAGAATGTCGTAATATCCTGCGGGAAAGTGGTAGATTGGGAAAGCTTATAGGAAAACATATACCTTGAGGGTGACGTATCTTCGTTTTTTGACATGGGCAAACTTAAGGGTCTAAGTACCTTTTCATTTTTTGATTATAGCCCGACACTTGTTAGGGAATTTTACTCCAGCATTCGCCGAAGTGAAAATGAAACTGAAAATCCTATAGATTTTGATCCTAACATTTTGAACTTGTTTTTGAAAGGAATAGAGTTTACAGTGACTCCCTTTGATATTGGGAAGCTCTTGAAAACGGAGTATAGACACGGACAATACAGACCTCCACCATCATATGACCCATCCTGCATGTGGGCCTAAGTGACAGGCAGAAGAGAACCATACACCACAAAGTCATGTTCTGCTCGTCATTTGAATTCTGCACAAGATAGGCTGGTACATAATTTTTTGGCGTCCACATTACAGGAAAGGATTAGTCGTTTAAGACATGTTAGCGCTGAGGATCTGTGGATGATGGAAACAATTAGAAGCGAGTTTAGCATGAATATTGCAAAATATATGATCACGAGAATAAGAGAAGTTTCCATGTGAGAAGAGACGACCCTTCCATACGGGAACATCATATCGACTCTAGTTAAGAAGAAAGGGATATAGAGCAATAGGTATCTAGCTGATTCGACCAGTCGCAGGCCTTGTAATCTCTCTTTTTGATGGCTCGTGAAAAGTGGATATGAGTAAGTCTTGATGAGCCATCGAACTCTGTCGAAGGTAGCCCAGTTCATCCTGCCCATGATACTCCATCCAAACAACCGTCTAGAGTTCCTATTTCCAATGATGTGATGTATAATATGCTTTTGATGATTGATGAGAAACTCAATAATCAAACCGCTACAATGCAGGCATTGGAATTGAGGATACAGAATGTTGAGAATCTTCTAATACAAAGAACAATTATAGCTGTTCGGGCAGTAGAAGCACTACAGAATTGACTATCCTCACATGAGTTTCTCCGACATTAACCTCAGAGAAAAAGGAAGTCAGTTGTCATATTCCAGGGCTGAGTCAACCATTCCAGATGAACATTCATATTTAAGAGTTGTGGGTTAACTGGATTATGGATACTGTAGTTTGTATTTCATAATTCGCTTGTGGTATTTTGTTTTCTTTAGCTCGATATTTTATTCTGATGGTCCTTAGGGTTGAGTTATGGTTTGATATTGTCCATGGTAATTGGCTTACCCTTATTCGAAGAACATGACACAAAATAGGTGAGTTATGCCATGCAAGATCATCTAGTCACGCGATCCCATATCATCTAGTCACGCTGTTCAATAAAAATTCTTAACGCCACTCCATACATACTACTCACGCGACTCTATATAAACTAGTAACGTAATTCAATAATATTAAGTCACGCGAGTCAATATAAACTAGTGACTCGATTTTACAAAATAGTCATGTCACGCACTTTCATATTAACTAGTAACGTCACTCCATATTTACTACTAATGGGAGAAAATATCAAATACTCAAGCGATTCTAAATCTTAACGGTTCACGCCATCCGTATTTACTACTCACACGATTTCAAGTGGATTAGTGACGCGATTCCATATTAACAACTGACGTGAATCAAATTTTAGTACTTGCGTGACTCTATAACAAATACTCTCGCGAATCAATTTCATCTGGTGACGCGATTCCATCCACACCATTCACGCAATTCAATAGCAACTGCTTAACAACCCTATGTCACGCAATGCAATTCAACATGTCACATAGGCTATAAAGTAAAGAAGCACATGGGGGTTGGCATATGCAAACGAATGATGTTTGGCCTGGTTTTTTATTTTAAGAGGTAGATAAGATGAAAGGGCAGGCCGAATAGGTACTTAATAACCAATTCAACCCCTCTTCATTTCACTCATATCGGTGTAGAAAACGAAAAGTCAGCATTCATGCCTATAAATAAAAGGAACCATTAACCATTTGAATTAAATTCAACTATCTTAATCAATCTAAGATAAAGGAAAAATGACGTCCAGAGATCTAAGAGTCAAGAAGGGGAAAGAGGCAACCTCCGAAGAGGAAGAGGTGCCTTTGAGTTTGAGGGACTAGTTGCACATATTCTAACAGAAAAGCAAATCTAAAACACAAGATGTCTCTCTGAAAGTGGATGAAACTTGTATGAAAGAGCAAACTGAACTGTCTGGTTGAGGAATGAAAAGTAAGATACATAAGATGTCCGTATGGAAGAGAAAACCTTTAAGTCTAATGTTAGGGCTGCTGGAACTAGTTAGGGAACAATAGAGGTCCAAAACAACTAAACATGGGACTTGAAGGTTTTCTCTTCCATGTGGACATCTTGTGTATATTACTTTTCATTCCCCAACCAGATAGTTCAGTTTGCTCTTTCATACAAGTTCCATCCACTTTCAGAGCAGCTATCGATATATTGATAAGCTATCGATACTCAGGCAGGTCCAGAACAACTGAACGTTTATTGAAACAGAAGGATGGGAAGAAGACGAAGCAGAAGCTGCTGCAAGTGAGGAGAAAGTGCTGAAAAAATTAGATATTTATCCTATAGTTGACTACAGTTCCCCTTATGTAAAAAAATGCCAATTGGATCATAAAATTGCAGTTAGAGTACTTAGCCCATTTGTTGGATCATCAAATTCATTGTACTCCTCCATAATTTGTTTTTCTTTGTAAACCATTAAATAAAGCACAAAATATTTAATAATATTTGCGTCATTGATTTTGGCATCCTACTTCATATTTTTACCCAAAAAATAATGTATAATAATACTAATAGTTGTTCTTAATGTCGACCTTTGTAATCAAAAAACAATAAGGGCATAAGATAACTTCCAACCATTTCTTTCATATTGCAGTCTTCCCGTTGAGTTATGGTTTAATATTGTCAATGATAATTGGCTTACCCTTATTCGAAGAACATGACATAGAATAGGTGAGTCATGCGATGCAATAGCAACTAGTCACGCTATCCCATATCATCTAGTCACATGATCCAATATGAATTCATTACGTCACTCCATATATACTATTCATGCGAATCGATATCAACTAGTAACGTAATTCCATAATAGCACTCACGCGACTCAATTTTTCTACTCACGCGATTTTAGAATAAATACTCACGCCATTCCATAATAGCTACTAATGCCACGCCACTCCACATATATTACTCACGCGAGTCAATATAAACTAGTAACGCTATTCTACAAAATAGTCATGTCACGCGCTTCCATATTAACTAGTAATGACACTCCATATTTACTACTAACGGGGAGTAAATATCAAATACTCACGCGATTCTAAATCTTAAAAGTTCACGCGATCCATATTTACTACTCACACGATTTTAAGTGGATTAGTGACGCGATTCCATATTAACAACTGACGTGATTCAAAATTTAGTACTTGCGTACCTCCATAACAAATACTCCCACGAATCAATATCAACTAGTGACGCGATTCCACCCACACCAATCACGCAATTCAATAGCTATTGCTTATAACCCTATGTCATGCAATGCAATTCAACATGTCATATAGGCTATACAGTAAAGAAGCAAATGGGGATTGGCATATGCAAACGAATGAACGTTGTCATGTAAATTATGAAAAATACTAACAGACTTTACGATATGAATAAGAAAAAAATATGTTATTCTTATTGGACCCGTATGCGTATCACATGAATGAATATAAAGAATAATATGTAAATGATACAATAAAAACTAATATGGAGATGATATAGAATAATGTTAGTGTTAATTACAGAATGAAAAAGAATAAACAAATTCAAAATTTTAACAACTTGAGCTATTGGCAAAAATCCTCAAGGGCAAACTTTGTTCGAATGCCCTCTATGGCGTTTGCCTTCAACGTCTGATCCTCCAAGCCGATCAACCACTGCAACGAGGCTAGAACCCAATCCCCGCAACTGTACGAATCTTGTTGTATCGGGGTCTTCTCATTTAACCTATATTTCATCCGCGTCAAACCTCTCTTTTGACAATGCGAGCTGACAAAGTACCCCCGCCCGGTGGCATATAATGGGAAACAATGATGTTAGTGGACTCATCTGCTTATCACGCAAGCCAAAATTTAGTACTTCTTTTCGATCGTACGATGAGTCCACTAACATCATAGTCCATTTCAGCAAGTTAACGTGCACTATCACCCAGTGGCTGTTGAAAAAGCACGGTACGAGAATTGCGTCAACCTCATGCCATGGCAAACCCCACAGAGGTCTCCCACCCCTTGCATACTCAAGCAGCTCGTCTTACATAACCACCTCACTCGGCTTGAATGTCTTATCGGTGGGGGAAGGCTGCATTTCTTCACTTAAATGGAGCAAAATAAGCTGTCAATTATGTTATACACAATAGTTAGATGCAATTAAGTAACCCTAAACCCCATACATTTGAATAATTACAACTCAGTAAAATATAATATACTTACATAGAATGTGGTGTCAACGATCAGTATTCTCTGCTTGTAGTGTTGTGGATGGAGCTTGTGTGCCCGCTTACACAACACATTGATGCATGCATCAATCTATTGGCTGTCCATCAACTCTGTTGGCATCTCAAATCGTCAAAATAATTCAAGGCTCTCATTCCCTTCGATGCCCAAAATGTTAACCCTGTAAATTTAAAATAGAGTTATATTAAAATTATAGTATTGTGGACTGTTTAATAAATATCCTAGAACTGTTAACCCTAATATGGTCTATTGTTTTCATTTTACCTAGCTTGGTCAGTTTTTAGGAAGGACTCATATCTATCATTCAAATCGTCCTTCACTTTGCGCTGGACTAATAGCGGGTTAACGTACAAACTTCGAAGGTATTTGCTGGCCAAGATCACACGTGCATCTTTTGGCTCAAGTCAAGGTGGACGTTCAGCAGAAGGTCTGATCTCACCATGCGGAGGGGCCTCTGCTGGATTTGGGATAGGAGCAGGAGGTGCAAAAGTTGTAGTTCCACTACCTACAGGATGAGGTACCTCTTCGACCTCAGACGGAGGAGGTGGAGCCTCGGGAGAAGGTGTGGGTTGAGAATCCTAGGCTGCCTCTATCGGAGATGAGATAGGCGCAGGATGATGTTCAATCGGGCTACCGGAAGGTGAGCTTCGACCTTAAATGATCAACAAAATCAAACACATTAGAACAGTGTATACATATTACATATTATAACTCACACGATGAATAACGTAAAACCTCATACCTCAAAATGGTCGATCAACCGACCGACAATTTGATCCTTCAGCCTTTGCAGTGAGTGCTGGATATACTCATGCAGTGACTGTGTCTGTATCTGCATCGTTAGCTGGATCTCCAACTGCATTGACTGATGGATCTCCAACTATATTGACTACATCTGCATTGCCGCTAGATCTCCAACTGCATTGACTACATCTGTATCTGCATATTCGTCTGTAATGACTAGAGGTCTTTCTTCCACTGTGTTCACATCTTTTGCAGCTCTTACTTAATGCTCGTACTCATTTGAGAACACAGCGCCCGATTGCGCAGCTCAACATGAGGGGCAGCAGCAGAAGCAAAATGAGGAGCAGTAGGAGAAACACCATGAACAGCTGCATGAGGAGAATGAGGTGCCTCAGCAGCACCAAAATTAGAATGGACCTCCTCGTCCGTGGTGCGTCTCAGCTTAACGGCTCCTCAAATTAGACTTTTCCCTTTGCGGTCTGTTATTTTCCTCCTTTGCTAGGGACCAAATTCTTGGCGACCTTCCAACTTCCATAATGGAATGTATTGCTGCCCCTCGGATATATTGACCTCAATGTCCACCCAGTATGCGGTCAACATCCCTTCTACCATTGGCTCCAACGTCCTCACTGCCCACAACTGCACCAAAACATACATTGCCATTAGGTCTAACCCTCGCTACCCTATGATAATAAAAATAAAATTTAATCAGGCCCTAAAAAAATGTGGTTTCTTTACTCATCTTGCCCTCTCTCTCCAAACTTGCAATATTGGGGTGGAACCTTGTAGGCCTCTCGTCACAATGCCATTTAAGCATTCTTGGCCAAACTTGTTCAGACTGCCACTACCTTCCGAACAAGCTTCTGATTACAAGTATTGCTTCCAACGCCCAAAATTGCACATCAATTGTGTAACATTTTTAGTCACCTTATAAATTCTTATGCGAAAACAATAATGATGATGATAAACATTAGGCTATGGTAGACTACCTAGAAAGCCCATATGAATTCGTATAAGTGGTAGCGCTTCTTATCTGCTTCGCTTGCAGCAGGAGGTTTGAAACCCCTCAACAAGTAATCCACGATCAGACTCCAAACGTATGTGCCCATGGGAATGCATTCCACTCGTCGATGTTCTCGACCAGCGACAACAACCGTGGAACGACAGATCGTCTATAGTCTTGGTCAAATAAAACGTTGGTCGCGATCAAGACGAGGGCCATCCTGCTCGCGTCTCCCTCCTGCTGAAACAGCCCTCCCTTAAACGTGTCTAAAACTTGTTGGATATTCAGCTCCTTCCCAGGTCCCCAATATCGTAGGTGAATTCCTCCAATGAGGGCCTCATAGAGATTGACAATAAAGGCTAATAGGGGACCAAACTTCAGTTCTGTCACCAGACAGAACTCCCTCTTTGAAAAGCGAGCCTTCGTTTTCCCTATTACGAACCATAACTCTACCTCTGTGGCGTCAGATTCGTTGATTCTGCGCAGCATTAAATTGTGCATGAGACTGACACAGAATAAACTCTTGTCTGCTTCGACGTCCATCATGTGCCCGAAGCATGTTCTCTTAAATCTTTCCAGCTCGTTCACTTGATACAGCATCTCATGTATCACGTGCAGATGTGACCACTTACAATGGATGTTAATGTCCGCATTGAACCCCCACCAGTGCCTCAGCACACAAAGCAAGGACTCCACGTTTTCCTACTCTATTCCTATGCTGGTCATCTGGAACATAAAATAGATAACATTCTCATTTTAGTCATGTCAATACCATCATTGTAGATTAACAAAAAAACTAGAGAAATTTCTGGGAAATAACCCTCCTCATAAGCTCACTCAAAAAATAACCATAATAATATTTTTAACTGTTTTTAGACATCCCTGAAACAGAATAATTAATCCCAGTGTGTAGCATGGATTATTAAGTAAATCAACATATACACATTAAAGCATTACAGTTGACCCAACATAATACAGAATGAACCTATGCAGATAAATTTCATGCAGTTATGACACTCGTGCAATTTTTTACAATAATAGTCACGCAATGCCTAATCAATTAGTCACGCAATTACTAACATTAAATCACGCAATGATTTATAAACAAGTCACCCAATTCTAAGAATAACTAATCGAATCACGCACACACTAACTGATGCCATGCCTAAACAATATTCATGCAATAACATATAAACCAGTCACGCAATGACCTATCAATCAATCACGCTAAGTTAAACCCTTTTTCAATCACACAACCCCAACGTGACCCTATGCCAAAATCCACTCACGCAAAGGGTGCCAACCACCAAAGCACGCCCTCACTCACGCAATATCTAAACCATCAACCGAGTTCTTAACACAACATATCAACCAGTCACGCATGGCCTGTCACCTTTCCATCCCAACAACACCAACAATACCACATTCATGTTTATATTCAAAAATTTCAAACAATAAAAATATCAATATGAACGTGCAATATGTATAGGTTTATGCTCAAAAACTTTAACCCTAAACATGAATAATAACCATTCTGTCAAAAACCTCCACATGGTTCAAAATAAAATAAAATAATTCATAAAAAAAACTATATCTTTCTCAGCATAATGTCAACTTCCTCACACTGCTCAATATGTGAACTACCTTTGTGCGAATAATAACCACTTCAAAAGGCACCTACCACTGCCAAAATGCTCGGAAGTTAAACTGTCGAGGAATACTTTTGCAGGCTTACTTCTAAGGATATGTATAGTCTCTCAATGAAAATCGAAGAGTTATGGTCCACATAAAGGACATACATGGCCCGTTAATAGGTTTCGGGTTGAAGTGCGGAGCCTAACGAATGGGTCGGTTTCATTAAGGACAATTTATCTATTTTTTTTTCTCTTGGCTAAAAACAGTTAAAATTATAAAGATGACCATTCTCAAAAACACTTTATGCCTGAGGCCCATTTATGAAAAGCACTCCCGAAAAATGCTATTACAAAATGTGAAGCAAAAACAAGTAACCAGGTTATAACTAGCGTAAGGTGTTCCGTCCATATACAATGTAGACACCAATACCACTTCGAGTTTATCACAACTTTCATCGGATGCATCACTATGTTCACATATAGCTGCAAGAGCATGTCATACGTACTATTCCATGCTTCAATGCGAGTAATCGTTGCATACCAAAAGCAAACAAATGAGAATGAATCAGATTCATTGAACATGATGCATGTTAGTACTGTGTAAGCAAGAGAATGTGCGCACACAGCATGTTTTTTTTAATTGCATTCATTCACTAGTTTAAGGAGCTTGACTTCTTACTTTTTTTGTAATTGCATTCATTCATTCTGAAAATGAAACTAGCAAAGTTTATGGTAGTAAATTTCATGTAATCATTATTATTAATATCAATTCAACCAGAGCAAAGAGGCATGAATATAATTCTACATGGAAATTTGATGTATTAAAAGTATGAACAAGAAATCAAGCCTATCCTCAAAAAGTACTACATTTGACAAAAAATAAAGAAAAAAAGTAAAGATAGAAAGAAAAGGCAAAGAGATGTTTTTACTTTGGCTGAACAGCTGGTTTTGCAAGTCGATGAAGGTAATTTTGAAAACGTCTTGAAAAAGGATAATGTTGTTGGCCATCTCCTACAAAAAAATATAAGCAATATTGTCAAGACAAATCAGCAAACAATAAAAACCAACCAAATTATTTGCATTACTTTTCCTTCTAAGCTTTTCTAAAACCCATTCAAGGGATTGTAGATTTTTTTATAATAAAAAAAACTCAAAAAAATAAAGAAACTAAAATAAACTAAATGCATGCTTCTTACACAAGCAATTATCCATGTGAGATTACGCATATAGTTATGTTAAAAACACAAAAACTTAACTATTTTAATTTAGTGCAAATGCAGTGCAAGAGAAATGGGTTCGCTAAGATTAAGTTATTTTCCTTATAAGAGAAATGGGATCCATTATTATGTTAGTTAAAAATTATTTAGGTTGATTTTTTTATCACGAAATTACCCTCATATCTTACTTGACCTATTTTCTTTTGCTCCCTTTATTTTCCCTTCTCTTTTTCTCCTTTGCATGACCCAATTGTTCAACGTCTTCACTCCTAACAACTATACAATTCAACTCAGACAAACCCTAAACCATCGTTCCGATCAAAAATCAATAATCATCACATCAAAATCCATTGGCAATGAGATCTAACATTTCATCCACAATTACTGACAAAAGAAATTCCAAGTTAAAGGTCTGATCTTCACATAAATCTTAAGCCTAAATTGTAAGAGGAAAAAATATGGGATAAGGATTTTCCCATCAATCTCAATATACTTTACCAAAGTAACCAAATGTATTAAATTTTAGAATAAAAAAATAAGTTAAAATTAAAACAAAGAAAAAAATAAAGAATTTAAATATTACCTTAACATTCTTAATGGGCATCAAGAGCCCTGACAAAATGAAAAACGATATTATGTATTTATGAAACACTTTGATTGGAAAATATTTTTTCGTTTAATGTTTAGCTAACCAAACACTAAAAAAACTAGGGAAAATCATTTTTTGTAAATCAAACAGAATTCAATTTTAATCCCAAACTTGAAAGCCCGCTTAAAATTTTAAGCCTTTCAGCCTATTTCAAAGCCTTCCGTAAAGATTGGTACAGCACTTGGCTGCAAATTACTATGCCACGTCCAATCCTATCCTCCAAGATTCTGAATAATCGGCACTGCAAGATAAAAATTGCTAAAATTAGCCAAAATATTTCACTCAATATATCCTAGTTGGATTTAAAATAAGTGATAATAATGTATAGAGCTGCACCAATGAAAAAATGCTAAATCAAAACGTTCCATTGAATCTTAGTTTGATTCAAAATGAAAATATTATAATACAATCTTGATTAACTTGCAGTGTATTTTGATTTTGACTTGCACCTATAAGAAGGTAAGAAATTTATTAAATATATGAAATAATTAAAAGAGAATTTTTTATATGATTGAGTTTGATAATTGATTAGATGGTAATCGATTAACATCTAAAAAAGAATTAAAATGTTGAATTTCATAAAAAAATATTTTTATAAGCTAGAGATAACTGATATTCTACTCAAACACTAGACGAAAGCCCCTTTTCAAGATTTTTAAATTAGGCAAAATCCATTTTATTTCAAAATGCATTTCTTTCCTTCATTGACCTTTTTTGGTCCTTTTTCATTTCCTCTTTTAGATAACCCATTTGTTCAACGTCTTAGAATTTTGAACCTATTTTCTTGAACAGCCATACAATTCAGCCTATACAAATGTTGCTCATTCCAAATCCTACACCATCCTCCCAATCAAAAATCAATAATCATCACATAAAATTTATTGGCAGAAGATCTAACATTTCATCCACAATTACTGAGAAAAGAAATTCCAAGTTAAGGGTCTAATCTTACATAAGTCTTAAACCTAAATTGTAAGAGGAAAAAGATGGCCAAGGATTTTCCCATCCATCTCAATATACTCTACCAAAATAACTAGATGGGTTACATTAACATAGAAATAAGTTAAAATTAAATGCAAAAGAAAAAAAAAGAGAAAAAAAAATAAAGAATCTGAATATTGGCCTTGACATTATCAATGGGTATCAAGAGACATAACAAAATGGAAAATGTTATAATGTATTTTTTTAACACTTGGATTGGAAAATGTTTTTCTGTTTAATGTTTAGCTAACCAAACACTAAAAACATTAGGGAAAATCATTAGGGAAAATCATTTTTCATGAATCAAAAAAACACTAAAAAAGCAAAGGCTTCATATCCTTTTGAAAAGGAGATATAAATTCTACAAAATCTCTATATCAGCAACATAATTGGCATTCCCTTCCAGAACCATCATGAATCCACCAAATAAACCCGATATCTGCCTGGAGAAGGAAAGTAAAATGAAATAAGAGATAAAACTTGCAAAACCAAAAAACAATTGCCCTAGATAAGAGTTAGTGTACATACTTTGTAGTGACTATTGTTGTTCCACTAATTGTGTTTGCAGCTTCGCATCTTATGATATCGGACATCCTCCCACCCATGACACAATCATAGCCAAATGTTATAGACACATTCTCCTATATGGGTAAAGTTTGTTAGACAACATTGGTGGACTAATCATCACTTCATTATAGTATATTCTTCTTATACATATGTGTGGTGAAAGTGAAGAAAATTTATGTTGAAAACCCAAAAAGTACTAAAAACACAATGAATGGCTATGTGTCTGACTCCAAGCTCAACAAAAGTGAATCAAACTATTGTAGCAATCGCCAGAAAGTATTAATTTCACTTTAAATAAGAATATTCTCGATCTAGACAAAAAAAATGCCATTACAAAATGTGAAGCAGGAACAAGTAACCAAGTTATAACCCGCGTAAGGTGTTCCGTCCATATACAATGTGGACGCCAATACCACTCGAGTTTATCTCCAACTTTTATCAGATGCGTCACTGTGTTTACATATAGCTGCAATAACTTGTCATACATATTATTTCGTGCTTCAATGCGAGTATCCGCTGCATACCAAAAGCAAACAAATGAAAATGAAACAGATTCATTGAATATGATGCATGTTAGTGTTGTGCAAGCAGGAGAATGTGCGCACAGCCTGTTTTTTGTAATTGCATTCATTCACTAGTTTAAGGAGCTTGACTTCTTTACTTTTTTTGTAATTGCATTCTTTCATTTTGAAAATAAAACCAGCAAAGTTTATGGCAGTAAATTTCATGTAATCATTATTATTAATATCAATTCAACTAGAGCAAAGAGGCATGAATATAATTCTACATGGAAATTTGATGTATTGAAAGTACGAACAAGAAATCAAGCCTATCCTCAAAAAGTACTATATTTGACAAAATTAAAGAAAAAGTAAAGATAAAAAGAAAAAGCAAAGAGATGTTTTTACTTTGGTTGAATAGCTAGTTTTGCAAGTCGATGAAGGTAATTTCGAAACGTCTTGAAAAAGGATAATGTTGTTGGCCATCTCCTACAAAAGAATATAAGCAAGGTTGTCAAGACAAATCAGCAAACAATAAAAACCAACCAAATGATTTGCATTACTTTCCGTCTAAGCTTCTCTAAAAACCCATTTAAGGAATTGTAGATTTTCTTTTAATAAAAAAAACAAAAAACTCAAAAAAATAAAGAAAACAAAATAAACTAAATGCATGCTTCTTACACAAGCAATTATCTATACGAGATTACGCATATAGTTATGTTAAAAACACATAAACTTAACTATTTTAATTTATTTTCGTGAAAGTGCAGAGCAAGAAAGATGGGTTCGCTAAGATTAAGTTATTTTCCTTATAATTCTTGGACTTAAGAGTTCAAAAAACTTGTAAAATGCACATTTCTAAAGCAAGTAAAAAAGAACAGCAAGTTGTCACTTTTCCATCGTTTCTTGGTTACCAAACGGGAGACGAGAAAAGAGAAGAGGGGGAATGAAACCTTACATACCGGAAAGGGAGGCTTTAGGCGGGGTTTTTTTGGAAGGTTGTAAAGAAGGAGCGAAGTATATATACAGTAGCGCATTAAAACTATGGGCTTGGGCTTGGGCTCAAAATGATCATTACTTCTGCCTTCATTCTTGAGCTAGCAGTGGCAAGCCTGTGCCTTTTTCTGTTAGTGGGTTACTTAGGTCAAAGTCAAAAAAAATAATGTAGACATGCCTTGCCTAGACCATATGCATGGTCTGACGGAACTCATTAGCCGTTAGCCCAGCCTAGGTCGAACCCGCAACCGTGCCAAGTAAGCACGGTTATTCATACTTAGACCATCTATCCATCTTTTTAATTTTTCATTAATTTTTTAATTTTCTTTAAAAGTATTTATGAGTATTTTGATCCTATAATTAAACCTAAATTACATAATTTTATCCGATTTTTGATTCGTCGATTAGAAATAAATGACATGTGTACAGTATTTAACAATTTTATTAATATTTATTTTGTCGGAAGAATCAACGTTTCCATTAATAAGCTTTATAGAACTTGTTAGTTGGCCTTGGGCCATATTTATGGGTTTGTTTGCTATAAAATTTTTTTGTAAATTTTAATTTTGAATTATATAACCCAAAGTCGCTGTTAATTCTAATTGATTTTAATTTTGAAATGACAAAACATTAAGCTAATTTGCTTGCTGAATCATATTGACAAGTTTTATTTGATAATTTCTAATGTATATAAGGTTTTCTTTAATGCTTAATCACCGATTTCTCATTATTTTTAAAAAAGAGTAGTACATTAAAATTATATGTTTGGGCTGAAAATAATAAAAGAGTTGAAATTGAGATGAGTTTTTTAATAGAGAACATATAGATAGGATTTTCCCTATGTTACTTTTATCATTACAAACGTATATTTGGAAACTACTGCAACAGCTAAGCTGCTTAAAATGAACTATATATCAAGCAAAAGACTATAATTAAATTTTAGTAGACTTTAGTTGCTACTGCTGAGACCATTGTGTTCATTCCACACATAGCATGGCCCCGGCAAAGGCGATAATACCCATGTTCTCCCCACATTTTGCCCCATGAATTCTTGATGATCCAGTAGGGCTGATAGCCAAACCTCAGAATGGAGAACCCCTTTGCTCCATACCCCACAAGTAAAACTCCATGGTTGATCCATCTCTTGCCACAAATTATTGGACATGAGACACCACCAATGTAGGTTTGCATGAAGAAAGCATTCAACCCAACTGCAATGTAAACAATCATTTTATTAGTCACATCCAACCCGAAATCCATTTTCCTTTTCTGGATTTACAACCATTCTTAAATTAATGTATTTATGCGAACAATCTAGTCATAAAATGAATGGTTGAAGATTTTATGGTGGCATACATCTTTGCGGAAAAGGATGTCATAGAACAAGCTCTGGTATTGGTTCTCAGGAAAACTCACCAGCTAAAGGACCACGAAGGACTAAATTTGCTGCAATTTGGTTTTCGTCAATGGGGATATTAGTAAAATTCACAACTTTAACAGCTACTTTGTCTGGTTTGAATTTGCAGTCTTCACGTCTCCCTGTATATGGGTACGAATTCTCATCCTGTAAGCCTCCTGACTCGATCAAATACTTGTAGGCATTCGTCATGAGGCCTCCACTGCAACCATTGTCACATGCAGTCTTATCCTTTATATCACACTTCATGAAAAAGCAAAGCATCAAAATGGGGGCAAAAGGAGAAAAAAAAAGGAAGAAATGTACAGATGAAAAGATTAAGAAAAGGAAGCAATGTCATTGGATAGCCTGTAGGTAGTTAACATAGAAGTCTCCATTGAAGAGGTTTGGCCCGGTCAATATGGTATCAAGATTATGAACAATAATTCAGAGTATATATATATATATATATGAAACTAACCATTTGATCACAATCTACAAGCTGTTGTTCACTTAGACTTAAAAGCTTCCCAGTTGCTACAAAATTCGCTCCTTCAATGGCCCCTGTGGTGCTAAAAGCCCAACATGATCCACATGCGCCCTACATTGATCATGGACAAGCTCCATCAGGAATAGTAAGAATGACAAGTTTTCCACCATATTAATTATCATTTTATTAACTTCAAGCCTAAGAAAGGAAACAAATCAATAAACCCTGAATCAAAACAAGAGTGGTTTTACCAACATGTATGAAGAATAGAGGTGAGGATCTCTTTAGCACAAATAAATAAATATTTTTAGCAAATTTTCCATTTTAAAAATGGCATAATGGAACAATACGAGAAGAAATTCTTCCTTTTTCCTTCTTCATTTGCTTCTTTTGACAAGATCAAATATTGAACTTGCTCACATATATTCCACTCAAAGTCTATATTTGAATACTCACGGCAATTTAAAATGGGAATATATATATAATAAGCTCATTTGGTAAATCAGCAATTTGTGATGCTTATAGCATCCTGCCATCTTCAGCTCCACAAAATTTTATAGCAAGATACCGAATTCATTGATTGAATTATTGGTTTATGAATAGCCCAAAATTGTCAACAATTATAGATGAAAAAGTGAAAACTCAGCAGGTCAACTGAATATATCATACAAGTGTTTTGTGTGTCATATATTTGAGAATATAAAGAGAGTATTAACTCATTAAAAAATGTACAAATTACTCATATTAATGCTGTCAAAATTGTCCCAAACTCAAAAAACTTACTTGACTCTCGCAAATCTAGACTGGACCCTAACTGATTTGACCAAAACAATTCAACAACACAAACCACCCAATCGGCCAGAAACAATCAGAACTTAAATTGAATATAATTTTATATTTAAATATTAATTTAATTAAAATTAATAAATATAACACAAATTATTAGTCTACTAATATTTAATAATTTTAAATTACCTTTTAAAATCTTTTTTTCTTTATTATTGTGTTTTTACATCTTTTTGGATGTTGACTAAGAAACAGTTATAAAAACAATTTTTTCCTGTTAATATAATTAAATTCAATTTCCACAATTATGTCATAAATAAATTTTTTTTCTTTTTTTCACCTTTAAGGAATAATAAATAAACAATAGAGAAAGATAATATAATAAATTTAAAAACAAAAAACGTATAATTCTTAAATTATTAAATGAGTTCACTTTTTTTTCTTTTTATATGATTTAATTATTTTTGAATATTTTATTTCCATGACATGATCATCAAAATTGAAAGTATGCTACAAGTTGGAGAAAGTATGATTTTGAATAACTTAATTAGAGTTCATAAATTAAGGATTAATCTAAATTAATGATCCATCCAAATCCATTTGAATGACCAGAACACATATATCTCAAGTGTCAAATCCAAATACCCAAAACTCAAAACGATCTAAACCCGACCAATTTCACCATTGCCACCTCTACTTATATATCTTAATTTATTCTTGAGTTAAAATTCACAATTATCAATACATAATCACTCAAGCAATGCTTGTCATGAGTTGCTTCACAAAAGTTACCTACACTACTTCCATATATAAAGTATAATTAGTCACTTTGGAAGCCCCTAATATCTATCCCTGGTATCATCAATTTAACAAAAACAGTATACGAGTGTAGACAAACGGTTATATATCTTACCTGCATCTTGACCTCAGTTATGGCTCCCTTCTCTCTCCAATCAAAACTCTCAGGCAACCCATCAACCTCCACCATCTCTGCTTCACTCCCAACACCATCCATCATCCGTGGCGCCGCCGCCGCCATACCGCCCTTCACCCCAGTGTAAAGCCTCTCAAATTCCTCCTCTGACAGATCAGAGAACTGTGTAACCCCATGCACAGCCGTGGGATCAAGTACATGGTGCTCGGCAGCCCTGATCAAGTTCTTGGCGAAGATCCCAAGGCGGTGCATGTACTCCTCCGTTGTGGAGTAGTTCTTCCCATACTTTTCCACGAAAACTTGGAACTCTTTGTGTACGTACTTTCTTGAGAATTTCCTATTTAAGGTTGGGATTAGATTATCTGTGACTTGGAGTATGGTGGGTTCTTGTGGGATTTCAGTGAGAGCTAAGCAAAGAGAGAGGATGAGGCTGAAGATCAAGGCTGCAATGGCCGTGGTGCATGTTAGAGTTAGGCTTTGTCTTCCTTTCATTTTCCTCCTCAGGTTTTGGCTCTTCTTTTTTTTCTTCTTTTAGAACCGTTTTGCTTCGATGATTTAAAAGGATTTATGGATTTCTTTCAGAGTATATGTGATTACTTTATTGTCCTTAGTAGCAAAATGATAATTTTCTTTTGTTTAGAAAAAATAAAAATTTATATTTTTATTATTAAATTAAATACTCACATTCAAATACATAAAATTATTCTCCAAGTTTGAATTTAATTTTCTTTATATCAAATATGAATAACTTGGAAATTCACAATTAATAATTTAAAATGTAAGCCTTTTTAAGGGATTGTAATTGTTGAGCATAAAGACATGCATGTGATGCATTACATTAAGGAAAGAAGAAGTGTAACATGGAGGGTGTTTTTCCTTTTTAAAAGATTTTGTTTAAGGGTGTATTATTAGGGGTACAATATTTAAAATATCATTAAAAATAATATTTTTAATTATTTAATATATTAAAAAAATATTAGGCTCTCCATTTCAATGTATTTTGTGGTCAAATTAATTAAATTTTGACTATTATTTTTTAAAAATATCTTGTAACCTTTAAATTTTAATTAAATTTAAGATTTGAAATATTTGAATTTAAATTTTTAAAATTATAGATTCTATATGATATTTATTTGATTCAAACATTACACGAAGATAAACAAATAGAGCAACAAAAAATGATTTACTTAATGGATTATTGAATTTAATAGTGAAAGGGCATAATGGTAAAGTGTGAAAAGTAGGTGCATGCAAAGGTCTGTGGCGAGCAGGGGACACTTGGGGTTCCTACGCGAAGGGTACATGCCTTAGGCTTGCTACGTGCATGCCATGCATCGCTGCCTCGTGTTGTCAAATACCTTTATTTTGTTTTTTTCTCTATTCTAGACTTCCAGTCTTTCTGATTATGGGTCGGGTCTAATTTTGGTGCATATACAAGTTTAAGTTCAACTACAGGCCCGGTCCGTTCATTATTATTTAAATATATTTATATGTAATTTTTAAAATTTTAAAATTAAATAAAAACATATTATCAGTTAATATAGTAATAATCTTGAGTACAGAAATTTATGTCTAAGCTTAATCAAGTCTGCACTGCTACACCAATGAAGCCAAGAGAGCAACAGGTGGTCGTCACCTCTCAATTTATAATTTTTTTATTATATATATAAAATTTGATTTATATATATATATATATAAAGAGAGAGAGGGTATGATTACTTTTTTAATTATCTTTTAACTACTTCTGATGTAAAGTCTTGAATTCACTATTAGTACGTAGGTTTGAATAGATGTCTCAATCCTTGGATATCTTAAATCTAAAGACACTTTCATCAATATGCAAATTATAATAACAATTTTCATATAATAGTAATTGACAAATAATTATATGATGATTTTAATTAATGTATTAAATGAATATTTATTTTTTAAATAATAAATTGAGTAAATTCTTTATCTTTAATGAAATTATGATCATAAGATCACCGGTGAATTTTAGACTTATATTGAATCTCAATTTTATTTTATTTTTCATATGATGAAATTTTGCATTGATGTAACATCGAAAAGTAATTGTAATTAAAAAAAAATCGAAACAAATTGTGTATGAAATTTATATGGGTTCTTGCAATAATAAGGGAATTAGTTGTAGTTTCTAAAGATTAGTTGTGTTATATTGGAAGTTTTGTTGCATCATCTCCTTTTTATTTTCCTATAAATAGAAACATTTACTTAAGGTTATGAAATATAATTTAGGTTATTTCAATTATTTCTAAGTATTAATAAAAAAAAAGCCTGTTTCAATATCAAAAACGGCAGCCAAGCGGGGGCCTTACCTTAGTTTTGCCTGGGTTAGATGCCAACAATAGCTAAGTCCAATAAACTAAGCACAAGCTGACCCAGGCTGGTTGAACGTCAGGCTTCAGTAGTTAATTTAAGGCCTAAATCCAACCTCAATTTATTTTTTCGTAAAATTTCATTTGTAAGCAGTAATTAAGTATTATATTTCTTATAAAAAATAAAAATATATATATAATTTTTTCAATATATGTTTTAAGTTATCCATGCAAAGTTTTTAAGTTAATTCAGTATATATATCACATCGATAGAGAGTATTATCTTTTTCAATATATGTTTAATGATCGAAATTTTATTCTTATTAAATATTTAATTAATTTAAAATTTGACACAACATTATTTGTGTTATAAAGCAATTTATAGTTGAATTAACAAAATATGAATCATGTAAAAAGATACAAATGATCTAAAAATTTAATTAATTTTATATTGATATAAATTGATCTTTCCTCGATAATATATTATATTATTTCATTCATGATTTTATAATTGTATTATTCATAACAACTCATTAATTCTAAATTTTTGAATATTGCAATTATGATTTGGTAAATTACAAAAAACGAAAATTATCTAACATTTATATACTGACAATTAACCAACTTGAGCTTTATTTTGTTTGAAATCATTAACACATTTAATTTCAGGATAATTAACAAGAAAGGAAAAGAAAAAAAACACTAACAATGTTAGATGTTAATTTAATATTTAGCCTCAAGGTTGTCAAATGCCACTTTTCAAATCTTAGGAGGAAATTCATCTGCCCCAAACCGTAAAGCGTGTTGTTATTTACTCTTACAACTTTTAATAAATTAAATATAATTCAAAACAACAATAAATAAATGTAGTAGATTTAAATAAAATAGTATTCATTGTCACTTGTACGTAGTCTCTATTTATTTTTATATAATACTTATATATAAAATATGCATATTTCTAAAATGTAAAGTTAATTTTTTTAAAGTAAATGATAATTATATTCTAAGAAAATTAATGTTTTTATTTTATATAATTAATGTTTTTATTATTGCAAATGAAATTGTCGGTCTACTAAAAAAAGGTAGTGGAGGGGGGATGCTATTCAAAGTCAATTTCGAGAAGGTGTATGATAGTGTAGAGTGGAGCTTTCTAAACTTGGTTATGAAGAATATGGGTTTTGGGGAAAAATGGTGATCATGGATCATGGGATATATTAGCACTGCCTCCAACTCGATCATTGTAAACGAGACACTATATTGGCAATTTAGGATGAAAAGGGCGTTCGACAAGGCTACCTTCTCTTGTCTTTTCTCTTCAACCTTGTGGCAAAAGCTTTTAATTTATTTATGCATAAGGCTAAAAGTGAAGGTCTCTTTGAAGAAGTGGATACCAATAAACGAGGTTTATCCATTACACATCTTCAATATGTCAATGATACAATAATTTTATGTAAGCCTATGTTTAGTTTCTTGTTGAATACTAAAAGATTGCTGAGATGTTTGTAGGCTGTTTCGGGGTTTAAAATTAATTTTTAAAAAAGCTCCCTAGTGGGTATTGGAATGGATCAGCATGTTGTTGAACATTGGGCAAAAAGGGTTCAATTCAGAATTGGCAATTTACTGTCCTCATATTTAGGTCTTCCATTAGGAAGAGCGCTGAACTTGGTTAAAATGTGACAAGGCTATCTATGTGGAAAGCAAAATCCTTGTCCATGGGAAGGAGAGTGACGCTTTTAAAATCAATGTTAGATAGCCTTTCTATTTTCTTTATTTTACTCTTTCAAATCCCAGTTGGTATTAAAGAAAAGTTGGACAAGATTCAACATAGATTTCTATGGGGAGGCATAGAGGAGAGAAGGGAAATGCATCTAGTTGATTGGAATTCTATTTGTCGTTATAAGGATATAGGTGGTTTTAGGGTTAATGATATGTGCTTAAAACATAAACCCTTGTTAAATAAATGGATTTGGCAGCTCGAGAACAAAACAGAAAGTTTATGGAGGAAAATCATTGACAAAAAAATAGGAGGGAACAGGGAAAGCATGCTACCTAATGTTCAGAATTCAAGAATGGAATTTGGAATATGGAAGAATATAATGAGACTATTAGAAGGAGGGGATGAGGTAGTAGTGGTCGCCAAAGAGGGAATTGGCTTTCTTATGGGGAATGGGAAGAAAATAGATTTTTGGAATGATCAATTGATAGAGGGAGTCAAGTTGAAAGATGATTTTCCTAGAGTTTCTGCTCTCGCTATGGAAAAAAGTGGCATAATTAATAAATGTGGAGAATAGAGTGGAAAGAAATGGTAATGTAGGGTAAAGCTTAAGAGAAACATTTTTGGTTGGGAGAAGGAGTAGTGGACAACCTTCAATACAACATTAAATGAGCAAGTCTTAGGGAAGAATTTTGTGGATAAATTAATATGGAAGAAAACTCCAAGAAGTCAATACACTTCAAAGTCATTTTGCACAAGTGTCCTAGAAAGAAATTTTGAGAGGAAAGAGTTTTGGTGGGATTTGTGGAAAAGACTTACACCACTTAAGGTGGAAGTCTTTGGATGGCAAGTAATACAAGGCAAGGTGGTAGTTATAGTGTTTTTAGTGAGAAAAGGCATTATTAGAGCGAAAGTTGTGTGTTGTTTATTATGTAAAAAGGAGACTAAATCAGTGGGACATTTATTCTTTTCATGTGTTGAGACAAGGAAGGTTTGGCACTGGTGGGGGAATAACTAGGGACTTAAGTGGGTTAATTATAATGAACCCTTGGCTTGCTTCTTGAGTTGGAATGATGCTACAAAAGGTTTGAGTAATGGTGACATATGGAGAATGGTATTTTGGGCAATAATCTGGTCGATCTGGTTTGTTAGGAATGAGGTTCTATTTAAAGGAAATTATGGGATTGTGAGCAAGGTTATAGCACAACTAAACTTCATGTTGCTTGGTGGGCCAATGCAAAATGGCCAAGGCTTAATTTTTTTTGTTTTTGAGATAGAAATAATGCCAAATCTTGGAGTGGTGCCTAAGAAAATAAAAAGGGCATAAATCATGTGGTATGGTAGCCGTCACAGAGGGGATTAATCAAGTTTAACATGGATGGGGCCTTCAGTGGTAATCCAAGAGAGGTTGGTATAGGAGGAGTTCTCCAAAATTATGAAGGTAACATTTTATTTCAATTTTCTATATCTATGGTGGTTGTGGATGCTAACATTACAAAGATATTGACAATAAAAAAAAAGGCTCTCCAAATTTTTAGAACATTAAGATAGGGCAATAAGCACATAGTGATTATTGAAAGCAATTCTAAAATGTTGTGGGTCGTCCTCAAGTGGAGCCACAACTTAATTTAAAAAAAAAAAAGAAAAAAAGAACAAATATAAAAAAAGGCTTTTGCCCTTTTTGGAAAGTGTGAGTTTTTGAAGTGAGAAACAATGCTTACAAAAAGAAAAATAAGGAGGAAATTCTTTGCCTTGCTTTGTGCTATCGATCGAAAAGTGATTTGTAGTCTGATTTTGATTTCAGTATGTTGTTTCTGACATTGTGAGCTTCAATCTATACAGGTAGATTACATTTTTCTCTTCTCTATTTGTTGGGTTGTGATACCCTTTATTTGGGTTTTATGCAACGTTGCTTGATGCTTTCCACTTTGTTGATAATGAGTAGGGGCTGTTGTGAGTTTTAGAATTGTTGGTTAAAATCTTTGCTATACTCATTGTTTATAGTGGATTATTTTTCTGGACTAGGTTCTGTGGTTTTTACCACTCACATTGAAGGCGTTTTCCACGTTAAAAATCATGTGTTTTTTTATGGTTTTTATTTTGTGCATTCAAAACTATATTTGCTGGCTGGAATATTTTGTTAGTTGGATATTTACTCCTCACAGGTTCTTTAAAGCAGAAAAGGCTTTATTTGTATTGTTACTTCCGCTATATCAATACTTTTTCCTAACAACTGATATCTAAGCAAGGTTTATGATTTGTGGGTTTAGCTTGATTGAAAAATGGAACCTAATTATAGTAGAATGATTAGTTTGAAAGGCACAAATTGTCACAAGTGGAAAGGAAAGATGAAAGATCTACTATTTGCAAAAAAGTTATATTTATTAGTATTTGCTACTCAAAAACCCGATAACAAATCTGATGAAGAATGGGCTTTTGAAAATGAGATGGTTTGTGGTTTTGTTCGGCAATGGGTAAATAACAATGTTTTGAATTATATTGCCAATGATTCACATGCTAGAACTTTATGGGAAAAAATTGAGATCTTGTATGCCTCTAAAACTAGCAACAATAAATTGTTTTTATTAAAACAAGCTATGAATTTGAGGTATAAGGAAGGTAGTTCTATCTCTTATCATTTGAGTGAATTTTAAGGGTGCTTTAATTAGTTATCCAGCATGGGTGTCAACTTTGAAGATGAAATTTTGGGACTCTAGTTGCTTAATACTCTACCTAATTCTTGGGAAAATCTTCATGTGACCTTGACTAGTTTTACTCCTAATGGTGTTGTTACCGTGTACTATGTAAAAACTGTTCTCTTAAATGAATAGGTGGGACGAAGAACTCAAGAGGCATCAACTTCACAATCTGAGGTCCTTGTTATTGTAAATAGAGAAAGAAGCAAAGAAAGGGATCATGGACGAAACAATAGAGGTAAACGCAAGAATAAGAATCAATCAAAGTCTAAGTACAAAAATTTCAAATGTCATCATTATGGTAAAAAGGGACATATCAAGAGATTTTGTTACCAATTAAAAAGGGAGAACAAGAGCAACAATGGCAAGCAAGAAAAAAAAAGACAATGACAATGATGATTGTGTTGCCACGCTATTGCAGAAGATCTTGTGATTGTTCTAATAAAAAATTTGATTAATGTTGTTTATGATAAGATAAGCTAAGTTGTCGATAATGGCATCTGTTCCTATGTGACATCAAGGAGAGATTTTTCACACCTTATACTCTAGGTGGTTATAGAGTTTTAAGGATGGGTAATAATGGTGTGTCAAGGGTGACTAGCATTGGAACTATTTGTGTGGAAACCAGTATTGGAACAAAACCGTTTTTAAACAATGTTAAACATGTACTAGATGTCCATTTGCATCTGATTTATGTTGGTATTCTTGATGATGAGGTTATTTCAGTACCTTTGGTGGTGGAAAGTAAAAACTCACTAAGGGTTCTTTGATTATGGGACGTGGAAAGAAACGTTATGGTTTGTATTGGACTAAGCTTTCAATCTCTACTGATGGTGTTAATGCAATTGGTAGTGACAACTCTTCAAAGTTATGGCAAAAAAAGGCTTAGTCACTTTAGTGAAAAGGGACTTAATTGTTTAGCCAAGAAAAATCTACTTTTAGGGTTAAAAGGTGTGAGATTAGAAAACTGTGCTCATTGCTTGGCTGGGAAATACAACAGAGTCTCGTTTAAGAGTCATTCTCCTTCTAGAAAATTAAAGTTGCTTAAGATGATGCATTCAGGTGTTTGTGGTCTAATGAAGACAAAAATATTTGGTGGTGTACTTTACTTTGTGACTTTCATCGATGACCATTCAAGGAAACTTTGGGTTTATGTCTTGAAAACTGAGGACCAGGTGCTCGGTGTCTTTAAGCAATTTTGAGCTTTTATTGAGAGAGAAACAAGAAAGAAACTGAAATGCATTCGTACTAATAATGGTGGTGAATACTGCAGACAACAGGGTATTAATCTCCAGAAGACACCCTATAAGACTCCTTAGCTAAATTGCCTAACAGAGAGGATAAACAGGACATTGATGGAAAAAGTTAGATGTTTGCTTTCAGAAGCAAAGTTGCCTAGATCTTTTTGGGGTGAGGCTTTATATACTGCTAGACATGTTGTTAATTTATCTCTTATTGTTGCTTTGTAAGCTAATGTTCCTGATAGAGTGTGGTATAGTAAAGATGTTTTCTATGATCACTTGCATATGTTTGGTTATAAAGCATTTGTACATGTGCTTAAATATGAGAGGTCCAAGTTAGATGTCAAGACAAGGCAATGTATCTTTATTGGCTATGGCCATGATGAATTTGGCTATAAGTTGTGTGATCAAGTTGAAAAAAAGCTTCTCAGAAGTAGTGATGTTGTTTTCATGAAAGATTAGACCATTGAAGATATTGAAAAGGTAGAGAAGTTAAAGTCTCCAAGTACTAATGGCTTAGTTGATCTTGATCCAGTTCTTGAGACATATACACCTAATGTAGCTAAGTTGGGTAATCAAGTTGATGTGGATAATTATACTCCTAATGATTAAGTTGAGAATAATCATGATGATATTGCTAATGAGATAGATGCTTCTGCTCATGAGGTTATTGATGGACCTGTTGTTTAACTTAGAAGGTCTATTAGACAGCGAATTCCTTCGAATCACTACTCACTTGATGAATATGTGCTCTTCACTGATGGAGGATAACTTGAGTACTACGAAGAGGCTATGGAAAGTGAGTAAAAGGCAAAATGGATTGTAGCTATGAAAAATGAGATGAAATATTTACTTGACAATCATACTTTTGAGTTAGTCAAGTTGCCTAAGGACAAAAGGCTTTTGCAAAATCGATGGGTGTATTGGTTGAAGAATGAAGAGAATTCTTTCAGTCCAAGATATAAACCCATATTAGTTGTCAAAAGTTTTAGACAGAGAAAGGGAATTGATTTTGAGGAGATCTTCTCGTTGGTTGTTAAAATGTCTTCCATCCAAGTTGTTATTGGTTTAGTAGCTAGTCTTGATTTAGAGGTTGAACAGATAGATGTGAAGACCATTTTCCTTCATGGTGATTTGGAAGAGGAGATCTATATGGAGCAACCAGAGCGTTTTGTGATGGAAGGCAAAGAAAACTATGTTTACAAGTTGAAGAAAAGTTTGTATGGCTTGAAACAAGCAACGTGCCAATGGTACAAGAAGTTTGAGTTTGTTATGATCCAACAAGGATTCAAGAAAACTAACTTTGATCATTGTTTATTTGTGCAAAAATTTCTTGAAAACGACTTCATCATTTTGTTGCTCTATGTTGATGATATGTTGATTATTGGTCATAATTCTTTTAGAATTGATAAGTTGACAAAGGAGCTTGGCAAGTCTTTAGCAATGAAAAACTTAGGACAAGCAAAATGGATCCTTAGCATATGGATCATCCGTGACAGAGAGACCAAGAAGCTATTGTTGTCTTAGGAAAAGTATATTGAAAAAGTACGTCAACGGTTTTACATGGATAAAGCTAAAGCGGTAAGTACACCTCTTGCTGCTCACTTTAAGCTTAACGCTAGACAGTCTCCTTCTAGTGATAAAAAGAAAGAAAACATGCACCATGTTCTTTATGCATCAATAGTAGAAGTTTGATGTATGCAATGGTTTACACAAGGGCTAACATAGCTCATGCAATTGGTGTAGTTAGTCGTTTTATTTCCAACCTTGGTAAAGAGCACTGAAAAGCTATGAAGTGGATTTTGAGATATCTTTAAGGCACTTCTAGCTTGAAAATTTGTTTTGGAATTGAGGAATATGTTCTTTGTAGTTGTACAAATTCAAACATGGGTGGGGATGTTGACTCTAGAAAGTCTACTTTTGGTTATTTGATTACCTGTGCAAAGGGAGCTGTGGCTTGGCTATCCAGATTGCAAATATGTGTTGTTTTGTTTACTACTAAAGCTAAGTTTATTGCTCCTACCGAAGCTTGTAAAGAGTTGCTTTGGATGAAGAATTTTATACATGAACTTGGTTTTACATAGTAGAGGTATGTTTTGTTTTGTGATAGTCAGAGTGTTATCCATCTTACCAAGAATTCTACTTTCCATGGTAGATTGAAACAATTGATGTGTGATATCACTGGATTCATGATATTTTGGACTCTAAGTTGTTAAAGCTTGAACAGATTCACACAGATGATAATGGTTCAAACATGTTGACAAAGAATCTATCGAGACGGAAGTTTAAAGCTTGTCATTTGATTATCAGTTTGGCAATTGCCTCCACTTGAGTCAGAGGGGGAGTTTGTTGTGGGTTTTCCTCAAGTGAAGCCCACAACTTAAAGTAAAAAGAAAAGAAAAGAAGATTAAGTATTAAAAAAAAGGCTTTTGCCCTTCTTAGAAAAGTGTGAGTTTTTAAGGTGAGAAACAATGCCGACAACAAGAAGAATAGGGAGGAAATATTTTTGCTTGCTTTGTGGTACCGATCAAAAAGCGATTTGTGATTTGATTTTGATGAAATTTCAGTATGTTATTTCTAACATTGTGAGCTTCAATTTGTATGATCAGATTGCATTTTCTCTTCTTTATTTGGTGGGCCATGATACCCTTTATTTGGGTTTTATGCATTATTGTTTGGTGATTTCCATTTTGTTGATAGTGAGTAGGGGCTGTTGTGAGTTCTAGAATTACTGATTAACTCATTACTACACTCATTGACCTTTTGTAGTGGATTATTTTTCTGTACTAGGTCCCTTAGTTTTCACCTCTCACATTGAGGGGGTTTTTCACATTAAAAATCGTGTGTTTTTGTGATTTTTATTTTATACATTCGAAACTATATCTGCTGATTGGAATATTTTGTTGGTTTAGGGTTTAGGGTTTAAGGTTTAGAATTACTTCCGCTATTTGTATTGTTACTTCTACTATATCAATACCCTTTCCCAACACGAAAATGCTATAAAGTGGGTGACAGAGCCAACTGCAACTCTATGGAAATATAGAGCTATTATGATGCAGATGGATTTTTTAAGTCTTAAATGAAAGAATGTGTATTTAGGAAAATACCAAGATCAGCAGACAAGGTTGCAGATTCATTGGCTAAAACAGGGGTGCAGAGAGTGGAGGAATTTTTATTGAGTATAAGTGATGTGAAATTCCACCTTGAGTAAGAGGATAAGTAAGGAAATTCTTAGATAAACATATAGATTATATATTTTGAACATCAAACTTAGTTTTAACCTTTAAAAGGATTCATTGACACTTTTAGTTGTCTATCACTTTGAAGCAGAAAATTTTCTGTCTAGAAAAGGTCAAAATATGTGATTTTTATAAAATAATTTTTTGAAAATAAAAAATTAACGAGAATGATTCTCTTGATTTTTAGATAATCAAAAATGAATTTTTTATAAATTTTGGAGTACGTTTGCTATGGTAAATGGAAATCGCAAATTTAATTTCAATCAAACTTTTTCAATTTTGTTTTTGAAACTAAAAATTAGATTTTGATTCTTTTGGATTTTTATTTTTTTTATATTTTTGTAGAATCCAAATGAGATGTTATTTGCTTATTTACATTAAATATCTTAAGTAAATGAAAAATAAAAAGCAAAGAGGATATTTACTTAAATGGTATTTTATGTAAATAAGCTGTGCAGGTTTTTATAAGCAATCTGTCTCAAAAACTGTATTCGGTCTCCAATGTATCAATACATATTCATAATGTACCGATACATTTAGCCTAGAAAAGGTTTTTGATAAATATCTATCGATACATGTTTATAATGTATTAATACATTTTTTCTAAAACCAAATGTATCGATACATGGGCTAATGTATCAATACATTTCACTAATTTTGAAAAATAAAAAAGATAAAAAGGTATTTTCACATCTCATAGTATCAATATGACCCCAACTCCTAGGGTTTTCATTCTAAGCCGTCTCTCATTAGTTTATTAGCAACTCTAAGCTTTCTCAAACCCATTTTCACCCCAAATCATCATTTTGAAAAATTAGAAGCTTGGTTTTGGGTTTTTCAAACAAATGTAACATCTTTCAACTTTTAAATCTTGATTTATGAATTTTTCAACATTAAAAATATTATTTTTATGTCCAAATTTTCTATTGAACATTAAAGCTCAAAGATTTTGTGATTTTCCTTAACATCAAAACTCACTTAAGGTAAAGATGAAATATTTATGGGTTTCTAAGCATGGGTTTTAGCTAGAACATTAGTTTAGCTAAAAACGAGTAGTTTCGAAAGTACCTAGAATGATTATTACGATATTTTTATTCTAGAAAATGATTGTGATTATTGTTGTATGATAGAAACATTTGAAAACTCCATGGATTTTGCAGAAACAGAGTTATGAGTGGAGCTAGGAATCGAATCTCTAACTAAATGAGTGAATACAACACTTTCAAATTATTTTGATATGTAAAGCTAGCATGATTTCTATGAAAAGGATTATGTATGTATGTTGAAATGGTATCTTTAAAATGGTTTATCAAAGGATTTGAGTTTCAAGAATGAAAAAAATGAATTTCTAAGAAAAAATAAATTCTTAGTGCTTGTGGTATGATTGATATAATGGTTTATAAATTGTTTACGAATCTACTATGTATGTAAATATTCAACTATGTATTAGTTTTCAATAAGGGGGGACAAGCACCTTATGTTTGAAGTCCACTCGATTACTCTGATATTCGAACTAGTATGGGTACAAGATATTGTATGTTTATTTATAGATGCTATAAAATACATATTTGGTATGATGAATGCCATAAGATTATGTATATGATGTAAATTCCATATACCATAAGAGGTGATTAAGTATGTATGATGCATTATATAAGATTGACTATATGATGTAAATTTCATATACCATATGATGTGATTAAGTATGTGTGATAAATGCCATGAGATTATGTATATGATGTATATTCCATATACTACATGAGATTATTGAGAAAGCATGATGAATGCCATGAGCTTATGTATATGATGTATTTTTCATATACCTCATAAGATGAGTAAGCTTCTATGTGAAGGACATTCCACATACCTAATGCTACGAGCATAAGAACTCTATGTGTGTAATGGATTCCACTTTCAAAAGGTGCAAATAACAACTTCACTCCTATGATGCATCATAAACATCCAAAGTGCAATGAGACTGTACATTGCCAGCCCAAGATTGATGGGGACATACCATCATAAAGTATGAGTTTAATGTTAATGGAATAATCACAATTATTATGTTTATGGCATGTTGCATACTAATGTTGTTTAACCATTGTTTATGATCTATACTTTATGATGACATGAAAATGTGCTTAGTGAAGAAAACAGAGCCTTAGAGAAAGTTCCAAGAGGTAGGGGAACTTAAGGAATGGTAAAAATTGAGGATTTTGCTTAGAAATTTGGGTTATAGGCTAAAAGTATCGATACATTCTAAACAAAATACTTTAGGAGGCTTTCTATGTGAAATGTATTGATAGATGTATGAAGGTATTGATATATTCAAAAATGTATCGATAGTTTTGGTGCATAATAGGTTGTTTGATTGAATTTGATGAGAATTTCAAAGGTAAAAGATTCTCAAAGGTCTATATTGACATGTTTTCAACGAAAACTATTCAAATGTGTTCAAATAACATGTTTTATAAATTCTATGATTAAATTGTTTATGAAAGACATGAGATTAAAAGTGCTTATTTACGAAACACTCTTATGGCCTAGCATGTCCTCTTCTTGTATCCATTGACGGAGTCTTTGTGACTCACGTTATTTTTCTCATTTATTTTGTTGCAAATCAATGATAGCATCTAATAGCAGCCAATGTCGCAGATATTAGTATCTGGTCTTCATTCTTTGGTAGGTGTCTAACAACCACTTGATACCTAGAAGGTTGGTCACATTCCGCTAACATGTTGGTCTTTTACTTTATGTTTGTATTTACAAATTATAAACATGTTTGTGTTAATATTGTCATGTTAGGCATTCTATATTGATAATGTTATGTATGAAATTATGATGATGGCTTGAGAGCCTACATGGACATCGAGGGTGTTGTTGATAGCTAATGTTAATGTACTTTATGATAGTGACACTTTTTTCAGATATATATATTTATATCAAATGCTTGAACTTGTACAATTAAGTTGAGAAGTTTCTTAATTGTATAATGAGTTTTATGAATGTATGTATAATGATTACATGCGTTAATAGATGTTTTATGATGCTTCCGCATGTGATGATGAATGTTTAATGATGTTATACTAAGAAGTTTACTTGGACCTAACGAGGTTATACTCGTCTGAATCCATGTGCCAATCGCAATTCCTCCAAGAAATGAGATATGACAATAAGTGAAGTTGGGGAATGAAAGAGTTAGTGATGCCAAGTTGAGCTTCGGTGATGGTATCGTTGTGTTGTTTTTGATTACGTGGGCTGTCAGGATGGTTGTGAATATTTTTTGTGTGCAGACAGGGGGCACTTATTGTAATGGGTTTTTGTGATTTCAGTTGTGTGTGGGAATTTGTTTAGGGATAGACGTTTTTGGTACTAGGTCTTGCACCGTTGGCCATGGTTATTGAAGGTCATGCTAACCTTCAGATGGGGTAAGATGTCCATTCAAGGTTGTAAGGCTTTGGTGGTGCGCTCCGCAGCAGATCCATATTTTGCTTATCTGCGGTTTTTGTTTTGTAAAGACAGGTTTATTCCTGTTGATCTTATTTTTATGAAATAATCCTCTTCTGCTTTTTTAAAAAAATATATAATTGAAATTTTATTTTTTTAATTTATAAATTATTTAATACTTTTATAATTAAGAAAAAAATTAAAGAAAGTTTTTCAATGCAATTTGAATTTTTATTTATGCATTGAATAAAATTTCAAATATTTACAATTTAAATAATATTATTAATTTCTATAATGCAATATTAAAAATGATAATTTAAAAATATACTGAAATAAAAATGAATATTTTTCATTATATATTGTAATATATTTATGCTAGGGTTTAATTAGGGGATAGAAAAGAACAGAACACAACCTAGAAGGCCCAACAGTTACATTACTGCCTGTGGAGAGTTCGATCACTTTAAAACGCTAGAAACATGGAGATTCCAGATACCCCAGACACGAAAATAGCTAAATCGCCCCCGCCCCTGCCGCCGACGACGCAAGAACCAGACCCCAAAAGACTCAAAATGTCTACTACAACCACTTCCGACGACGAAGAAACCGCTTCCGCCACCAACGGCACCAAAAAACAGAGATACAAACGACGGAAGATCGCCATTTTCTTTGCCTACTGTGGCGTCGGCTATCAAGGCATGCAAAAAAATCCAGGAGCCAAAACCATCGAAGGCGACCTTGAAGAAGCACTGTTCCACTCTGGCGCCGTCCCCGAGCAAGACCGCGGCAATCCAAAGCGCTATGATTGGGCTCGCTCGGCCCGAACGGATAAGGGCGTAAGCGCCGTGGGCCAGGTCGTTTCTGGGCGGTTCTACATCGACCCGCCTGGACTCGTGGAGCGCCTTAATCGGATACTACCTGCCCAGATTCGGATATTTGGGTATAAGCGTGTGACGGCGTCGTTTAACTCGAAGAAGTTTTGTGATCGGCGGCGGTACGTTTATCTTATTCCTGTTTTTGCTCTTGATCCAAGTTGTCATAGGGATAGGGAAAGTGTTTTGGCTAGTTTAGGATCTGGTAATGAGCTTGTTAAGTGCTTGGAGTGCTCAGAAAGAGGCCGTAAAGTCGCAGGTGTTATGGGCAAGCGGAGTTTCGAAGCCAAGTCGACAATAGTTCAGTCTGACGTTTCTTCGAACAATGGAGAATCTGGAAATGTAATTAAGGAACATAACCTGACATCTGAACTTGAGGAGGTTACTGATAGTTCTGTCCAAAATGAGGTTACTGAAGTGGATAAAGTTAATGTAGAAAAGATACCCCTGGAGGAAAGAAGGTTTTGTTATGGTGAGGAAGAGAAGGGGCGGTTCAATAGAATATTGAAGCATTACGTTGGGTCTCACAACTTTCATAACTTCACTACAAGAACAAAAGCTGAAGATCCTTCTGCACGTCGCTATATCGTATCATTTCACGCAAACACTGTTGTTAATGTTGAGGGCATTGATTTTGTCAAGTGTGAGGTTGTAGGTCAGAGCTTCATGCTTCATCAGATTCGAAAGATGATTGGAATGGCCGTTGCGGTAATGAGGAATTGTGCTTCTGAGTCACTGATTGAAACTGCATTACGAAAGTAAGTAGTTCTGTATCTTCTTAATTGTGTTGCTGTTGCAACTGAATTTTTGTTTTTGGCTTAATATATATCTGTAATAAATTTCAGGGATGTGAGCATCAATGTACCTACAGCACCCGAGGTTGGTTTGTACTTGGATGAGTGCCTCTTTGCATCATATAACCAAAAGTGGAAAGATAGTCATGAAGAGTTGTCTATGAAAGCTTATGAAGAAGAGGCAGAGGAATTCAAAATGAAGTTTATATATTCTCATATTGCCTCAACAGAACGTGAGGAAGGAGTTGTAGCCCTATGGTTGCATTCTCTGAACCACAGAAATTACCCTGATTTAAGGGGCTGCAATGTAGAAATGATAGAGGGGATGAGTCTTAAGGTGGATAATAATACAGACAACACAGACGCGAAGAGTGCTTCAGTGGAGAAAAATGGAGATGCTGAGATACAGAGTGCCAAAGATTAGAATATGACCGAATGAACAGTCTCATAATGTTTCTATTTCGTTTAGAATTCTTTGCTTCTGCTTCTTATTATCTTTTAGCAAGGTGGGGTTGAATTTTGGAGCTCTCCTGGCGTTACTTACAAGGCTGCTCATGTTTGGAATGAAATCGGTCACAAACAAGAGAAATGTGGAATGGCATAGACTCGTTTGGTTTCAACACCATATTCCTTGACATGCCTTGATCACTTGGATAGCTATTTTGGACAGTCTATCAACCAAAAGCAGACTTCATTCTTGAGTTGTGCATTTGGATTCTGTTGACTCTCCCTTTTGCAAGCTGTGGCAAAATAAGGGACCATATTTTCTGCACTTATGATTTCTCAAGGCAGCTTTAGGACAAAGATCTTCATGCTCGTGGTATATGGTGACTGGCATTCTGAATTGCAGTGGCCAGTGGGCTAAAGACAAACTTAAGGGAACAGTACTTGCTTCAGTCATCCTTTGCCTTGCTTGGTGTTCTTATATGTACCACTTGTAGAGGGAGAGAAACAGCAGGATTTATGGAGAGAAGGCAAATTCGATTTTTTCCCTTTTTTTGTTCCATTGTTAATGATGATGTTAGATTTAGGCTTCAGGGGCTAGGAATTTTACTATCAACAGGGCTTTATGTAATACCGTGTCTCTAAGCTGGCATAGTTGTTGCTTTGTTGGATTTGTTGATGCTGCTGTTTGTAGCCTTGGTTTTTTCTCTGTGGCAGCTTTGCTACCTTTTTTCTTTTGCCTGAGCTTGCTGCTTCTTGGATAATAAAATTCTTAATTGTCCAGAAAAATCCTTTTACTTTGAATGTTGACCCTGTTTGATATCTGTTAAGTGCACGGGGATGTTAAGCTTGAGAACTTTGTACTTGGTCTACCATCTATACTATAAGAGATTAAGTTGTTTCCCGTTGACCTTGGATTAGGCGAGTAAATTTGATTTTAGCCCTACACTTTCTTTATAGATTTCCTTTATTATGTCTTATCAACACCAAGGCATTGCAGCAACAAAGTGGAAAGATAGCAGCAGGCTGCATGTTGGTTATAATTAACACCCTGATATTTTCAGGTCAGCTTATTTTTGTCTAGTTAGAGACTTGTTTATGATCAACTCTTTTGCTGACAATCTCGTGTTCTGTAATTTTCATTGTCCCCAGAGGAACTGTTGGGTATGCAAATGTTCATGCTTATTCGGGAAGAACTGCCTGGTAGAGATGATCTTGAGTCTCCTGCATAGACACTTGAATGCCTACATTGAGGTTGATTACCATGGCAGGGCTATCAGGTGCGGCTGATATAACCATCATTCTGGAGTTGCTTGATCGGAGCATAATTTTTAGCATTTATCTTCTACATTGTTATCTTGGTCTTTCTTTTACTTTCCGGATGCAGGGTGACAACAAATCCTTCTTAGTCTGCGAAAGAAAATGGTTACATCACCTGAAAATGGTATCTTTGAGAGTGTGGTGAACATGGAGAGCCCAACTACTCCGAACTAATAACTTTATTCGAGGGTTTGACAGGACCAAATCAACTACAAGGCCAATAAACCCTGATGGTGCTCAAAAGGTATCTATGTGTATATTTAAATATGTTTTTGTATTAAATAGGGTAACGTTACTCTGAAACAGATACCGTCTTAGCCTTACTATACACTAGAACTGAGTGGATGAGTTGTCGCTTAGTCTGATTGTTTTCTACTATTACTTCAAAGCAAATACCATGGAGCAATGTAATCATGTATCTTCAAGAACACACATATTTTGAACTCTTGGTTGGTGGGAACTGGCAAAATTCATTGAATTATAATTGAACTGACAGGGGAGACATCAAGCTTGAGGGGGACTCAACGGAGAGAAACTAGACCCACCAACTAATCCTAAAGGACAGCTTACGTTTCCCTTCAACTTACTTTCCTTCTAAATTTAGCTGAGCTGCCATTCATAGACCATGTCCAAGGATTTATCAAGTATACGTTTGCAAGAATAGAATTTAAAGCTATCTATACTCAGATTCGACTTAAATTTGGTCTTGCAATAGATAATCCAGTCTTTAAACAAGTGTGTGTAATAGCTACATAATTGGTAAGAGTCGTGGTAAATAGAAACTCCTTTTGTTCAATCATTTTCAGGAAAAGAAGGAGAATGTTGAAAGATGCTGGCAATGGCATCTTAAGGTGATTATAGAAATAGTAGAAGGCCTACGCCATTAATAAAAGCTGATGAATTTATTCATATTCTCTTTTCTATATATTGCCTTAAAAGGAAAAGTAGAAGAAGAAAGGGGAAAAGAGTGTATAGCGTAGGCTTTAAAGTTGCGTGTTTTAATTTGTAAGATACGTTAAGATTCCGGATTTACATCCAAAGGTTTCTTTCTGATTGTAATTAATATATATATTAGTATAAAAAGTTCTTGAGTTACTTAAAAAAATTCAAATAAATTTTTATTCTTTATTATGTTTAATTAAATTTTTATATTTTTTTAATATCAAATAGGTTCTTATAATTAATTATTAATTAATTATCATTAATTAAAATATTATATGTTGTTTTATGCTTACATGATGTTGACGTGAATACGAAAAATGCAACGTGACAACGTCAGCATATTACGTTAATTGATAGGTGATATTTTAACTAATAATAATTAATTGTTGATTAATTATAAGAACTTATTTTACTTAAAATAAAAGTAGAAGTATTTAATTAAAAGTAATAAATGAATATAGATTTATTTAAAAATTTTAAAATATTTCAAAAAAAATTTTAGATATTTTGCCACTTACAAAAAAAAATTAAACAAAATCAACACTTACCGAAGTACATGATAAATTGATAATGTAACTTTTATTTTATAAATTACAGTAACTTTATTTTCATGCATGTTTTGATTTTTTATTTTAACATATTAATTAGGTAAAATACTTTCACCTCTTAAGTTTTAATTGAAATTTCAAACGGGTTAATTAGTTTTTGAATGAATATTTCGTTCAAAAAAAATATCTTTCGTTGGACACATAGGTCTAGTCATTAGTTAACCGTTAATGTTTTCATTAATTTGATAATGTGATTATATTGAAAAAATTATTTTACCTTTTATTAATTTTAAAAATTATTATTATATTTTTTATTAATTTTTATTCATTTCAAAAAAATCAGGCAGTGCTCCCTTCTCTTAGGGAGTCGATGCTCCCTAAATTTTTTTTCAAAATAAATTATAATAATAATTTTTTAAATTAATAAAGAAGAAAAGGAAAATTTAGTTCTTTCATATTCTATATTAACGGTATTTACACTTTTGAATCGGAGGATCTATTTCAAAAACTAATAGACCCATTTTAAATTTCAAATAAAACTTAGAAGTAGAGGTATTTTATTCTATTAATTATCATGTGAGTAGCTAATATACATGAAAATTAAACTACCTGAGATATTATATTAAAATTGTAATTTTTTATATAAAAGTTGTACACGTCTTAACACTCGAGTATTTAATTTATTAGTTAGTACATAATTTTCTACTTAAATAGTAAAGTTCGAATCTTCTTCTACTAGTTAAAAAAAATTGTACACATCTTAACCAAAAACACATAACTTATTGACAAGTAAAAAGAATATGCATCTTTATCTCAATATAATTATATTATAATTTATAAAATAAAAAAATCAAATAAAATGTATTTAAATATTTGATTTATTGATTAATATATGATTTCGTTTAAAAATATGTGTTTGAATTCTTTTATCATAAAATATACTTTACACTTAATGGCTATATATGATTTGATTTGACAAGATCAATGTTGTTACCGTATATCTATCTATCAAGAAACTAGCTTTACGGATTTATAATGTTTTGCTCAAAAAAAATATCTTTTGTTAGACACATAAGTCTAATAATTAGTCAATCGTTAATGTTTTCATTAATTGATGACGTGATTATATTAAAAAGATAATTTACCTTTTATTAATTTTAAAAATTATTATTATATATTTTTTATTAATTTTTTATTTATTTAAAAAAATTAAGTAATGCTTTCCTCTCTAAGGGAGTCAATGCTCCCTAAATTTTTTCAAAAAAAACTATAATAATAATTTTTTAAATTAATAAAGAAAAAAAGAAATTTTAGTCTTTTCATATTTTATATTAACGATGTTTACACTTTTGGATCGGAATGTCTATTTCGAAAACTAATGGATTCATTTAAAATTTCAAAGAAAACTTAGAAGTGGAGGTATTTTATTCTATTAATTATCATGTGAGTAGATAATTTACATGAAAATTAAACTACCGAAGATAATTTTTTAAAATCATAATTTTTTTATATAAAAGCTGTACACATCTTAACATTCGAGTATTTTACTTATTGATAGGTACATCATCCTTTACCTATAAAATAAGATTTGAATTTTCCTCCCAATTAAAAAAAATTATACACATCTTAATCCAAAAACACATAAATTATTGACAAGTAAAAAGAATATGCATCTTTATCTAAATATAATTGTATTATAATTTACAAAACAAAAAAACATCAAATAAAATATATTCAAATATTTTATTCATTAATTAATATACGATTTCGTTTAAAAAATACGAGTTCGAATTCTTTTATCACAAATTATACTTTACACTAAATGACTGTATATGATTTGATTTGACAAGATCAATCTTGTTACCGTATACCTTATCTATCAAGAAACTAGCCTTACGGATTTGTAATGTCAGTTTCAAAGTGGGTCCTTTTTCTTAGTTTCAGCGGTTAAGAAAAGGCAGTTCCATGTCTCCTAAGTTACTAGCAATGGAGCTCTCATTCAAAATTTTGACTTTTCTTTCTTTTAAATGGCCAAACTTTACTATTCCAATTACGCCTTTTCTTTTTATGATATAAATTCCTATATTTAGAATTTATTTTCTAAGACGTAATTTCTTATAAAAGTATTAGGTACCTAAAATAGAAAGTATTAATTTAGGGATTATTAAGAGGTAGGGTATTCATGATTTTTTATGTATTTTTAATTGAAATCTTATTATTTAATAAAATACTCTCATCTTATAAATAACTCATTAAATTTTTGAATTACTATACAAACCCGTATCAAATATGTTAGATACTATCTATTAAATATCCATACTCGTTAAATATTAGATTGAATTAAAATTAAAATTAATTTTTATGTATATGATTAATAGAAAATTAAATTAATAAGTTAAAATTAATTCATAAGAAATATATTAAAATTAAAATCATATTTAAAATAATTAATAAATTTTATTAAATTTCCATTAATTATAAGGAACTTATAAACAAAACATAATATGTAAATAAAATTTTAATATTAAAAATTATTCTTGAGAATCGAATCCAAATAGTGAATACTCTTCATGACGATTAATTGTCTTATAATTCAAACTGGATTATGTCAAATAATACAACATACACCATCGAGAGTATCTCTTTCTTTCAGTAATATACTAAAACTCAAATCCAAAATCATATTCTCGAATTCATAATAGATTCTTCAAGAATACCCATTTCTTTTTAAGATTAAATTCTAATATGCTTTTCACTTCCAACTTTTCTTTCCCTCTTAGGTAAAAAGATAAATGTACAAGTTTCATTCCAAGAATTGGTTGAACAAGTGACAAGTGTCTCTCAAGTCTTATGTCACTCCTGTCGTGTAACATGACTTCATGCAATCTTTTTTTTGAATTATTATCCCACTTTATTTCAATTTCAAGGCGGCACAAATAATTGATGCATGATTTTGACCATGTCCAAATCTACCCAACAAATACGTTTTATCCGATTTGACAAGTTTAAATCGTGTGACAGCCAAAGGATACCAAGGGATAAGGTTCTCCTCAATGTTAGATTTTTTGTTTTTGTTTTGCTAGAAATGATTAGGGCGAAAAGAATTTACATTATACCAATCATTGTACCTTAATAGCAAAGTGTTGTAATACTTTAATACTATAAACAAATAAATATATTGTAACCAAATTTTCTTGTCTAACTTGCCATTTTTCTCTTTCTCCCTCATAGTTTTGCAGACCCCAACAATTATGGAACATCTCTAATTTTGGATGGGTAATTTAATACAACAAAATTTAATAAAACCTAATTATTTATCAATTTGATTGATTTTAATTGCATTTGATTTATTGAACTAATAAATTATGTCTCTCAAATTAGAGTAAGTAGATGCCTATATGTAACCATATATGGAGTTTTAAGCTAAAGTCAAGGTTATTGTTACGTTTTATAGACATCATAGCTTACTTTAGTAGAAATAATCGGTTAAAATTCTATATTTGAATTTTTCTTCTTCTTAAAATTTGTCATATATAACACGAAAAGATGCTAATCATTATTTTTATAAAAGGAAGTAAAAATAATATATTTATATTAAAATAATACTAAAAATGATATTTTCATAATATCCTTTAATAAAATTGAAACACTATATTAAGAGGATCTTTGAGAAGCTTAATGCCAACAGGATATTAAAAAACCATATTTGTAAAAAAATCTATCAAACAATTGAATATAAGATAACAAGACTACACTAAATTCCCCTTTATAATTTTAAAAACAAAAAAAATTAGTCCATATATTACGAATATAAGATTTAATATCTCATTTTTTTAATAAAAATAAAAGTAAATATTGGGATTTGACATGTGATGTACATGAGTGAAGGGAAATGATATTAAATGCAAATTACAATATTGATGGCATATATTATGCATATGTATGTAAGAATTTAATAGGAAATAAGAGGAAAAAAAGGTGAAATTACATTGAAGTCAAATCGAGAACAGTAAATTTGATTCCAATTAGCTGAAATCTTTCTTCTAAAAATGATTAAATTATTATCAATTACCAAGAGAAATTGTCAGCATTTGACTACAACTGAGCCTACCCTAGGCCCTGGTAGCCCTCCATCAATTAAACTATCCCAATGTCGGTGCAGACACGTAAAACAAAAAAGTGAAAAAACAGTGTGACATGGCAGATTCCCATCCGCGGTGTGAAATAAGAAAACTCACCCGGATGCACCGAATATTCTCTCGAGCCGAGTGAAAAAGAACCACGTAAAGGGCCAGCATAGGGGGAGATTTCCCACGTGGCGGAATCTTAGGGATAAGATTTCAGCGTTCGGTGATCAGAGACTCACCAAATTTACCGTAAATTTATCGGGATAATTTTCCAAGTTATCCGGAAACGATAACATCACGGCTTATGTTAGGAGTTTTGAAAGTTAACATCGGTTATTACAAAGACTTTCAAGAGCTCGCCGTTCCGGGCCGTCCAAATTGTCTTGATCGTTGACGATATTTCTTTTCTTATTTAATTGTTGTTTATAGTTTATAAAAATTAATTCGATTTGAAAATATCTATTTTTATTTATCCGAAACATTGCTTGAAATTCAAAGAGTTTGCTTGTCTTGATTTTTGACAATACTTTTTTTGTAGGGGAATTAATCAGCCAATTTTATTTTTTATATTTTTATAAAAATTAAATATGCTAATATTCAACAAGAAAATGAATCTAAAAAAAGATTACGTGTTAAGCATAATTAGAAAAATCTATGAATCATACCAAATTTTAAAAATCATTATTCAAATTCAATTTGAGTAAAATAAAACTTGCCAGCCTAATTGGTAATTTAATCCATGAATAAGTTTTAGACACAATCAAAAATTTATTAGCCGAATGTAAATAAGTAAAAAGATATAGTGTTGCAAATAAATAAAAAGATATACAAGAGATGACGAGCAGGAAGATTGAAGCAGCCTCCGAAATACTAAATGTGAAAGAAAAAAGGTTAATAGTAGAGTAAAATAGAGAATAAGGAGAGCATGGATGAGCGCTAGAGTAACATAATCGTCAAAAGAATAGTATTAGATTAAAAATAAATGAAGAAGGACTAAGTAAAAGAGAATTAGAAAGAAAACCTAAGAGTGAAAATATGTTTGTATTAGCTCAATAAATTTTATTTTAATTGTTCTCATTATTCTTCGTATAGTATTACATTTGCTATAAAACAATTCTCAAAGAAATAATAAGTCTGTAACCAACATCAAATATCTATACCAAACACATTTAACTTAGTAATTATTTTGTAAATTGTCAAGATAATTTGAATTTTTAGAAGATGGATTGATTTTTTATATTTTTATAGAATATTATGTACTTTGAACTTATTTTAACTTTGTAATAATCACAAAGCTTTATACTTTGAACTTGAACTTGTACTAGTTTTGGCTTGACCAAAGTCACATTGTCGTGGAAGATGGGCAAATTACAATAATCCCATCAAAATTGCAGCCACATAACTCTTCCATTTGAAAAAAAAAAAAAAACTTGCACACTTTCCTCTTGATATATAATAAAATATGTAAGTGAAACAAATTAAGAGCATTTTTGTAATTAACTAACCTTTAAAAGTTGAGTTAAACTAGAGATAACATGTGCCTTGAGATAATTAATCTAAAGCAACTTGCACCAAATTAATTATGTAGGTTTAGTTAGCTGCAGTGCGGTCCATGGCAATAACAAAAATGTAATTATTAGCATTTCAAAACATTTTATTATAGATAAGGACAAATAGCTTTCTTACTTAATTTAGTGTGGTGATTTAAATTCAGAATCCTCTCCTCCCTTGAATTTCTTCATATATTAAAAAATTTTGTTAAGAAAACGTGTCAATTATGTGAAATTTGACATGTATTGTGTATTTCCCTTATTGATTGATGAATTTAATTATCCTAAATTAGAAGCTTATTATCTAAAATAAAGTAGCATCCATCTATATATAGTAAGCTAGTCCTTCAAATGCAAGAATTAGATATTACCTAACAAGAAAACTTAAGCACCTTATGAAATGGATAACTTAGTAAAAGGGATGATACAAATTTAAGAAAGAAGATTACTACAAATCTTAACGTTAAAAGATTAAAAAAATAAAATAAGAAGCAATATTGTATAAGCTTTATGTGCCAAGGAAATGGAAGCTTTAATCAAGGTTGTTTATGGCTTTATGCTTATGATGAATTACAATGTTTAATTACTTTGAACAATATTTTGGAGATTGTTTATGGTTGTTTAATAATTATGAAGACAGATTTGCACACTTGTTTCAGTTCAAATTTGTATGATAAGAATGTACATTTTATTATGCATTTTATGCTAAGTATACATGTTTTTTCCTTTTTTTTTTTCATTTTTTAAGATAACACATGACATATTATTAAATGCACTAATTAGTTTTACTATCTAAAACATGTTGAAAAAATATCGAAGCATAGAAATAATTCAAGAAAGTCTGAGGCATGAACACTATTTTTAAGGATAATTTCTGCCTCTTCGGGGAAAAATCTACATTTTCGCTATGCTTGGCCAGATCTCGTATGTGCGCAAGCCCACTCTTTTTTCCTACAAGCCCATAATGTGTTTGCTTATATAAAACACTTGTGATACCTCAAATCCCACATATGATGTGATACCTCAAATCCCACATATGATGTGAATATAATTGTTAAGACCTATATAACAATCTAAGTCTATCACTACTAGCAATTTGAGTTTAAGCTTTTGAGAGTCATGTGGTTTAGGTCCGAAAAGTTGTTGAGCTAGTGATTGGACTTGGGTCTTTACAAATGATATCAGAGCCTGTATCAGTCCAATGTGGTCTTTCACATTGCTCTGGGGAGATATTGGGTCCGTGGATGTGATGTATGGCCTTGATGAGGACATTAAGGATTTGAGTGGGTGAGATTGTGATATCTCACATCCCACATCCCATATTTGATGTGAATATGATTGTTAAGACCTATATAACAATCAAAGTCTATCTGTCACGACCCGAAACTCCCATCGAGCCTATGACAACTACCGCGATGCCCCGATGGGCACTTATCTCTCGGAATGCCAACCGAAACCCCACAAGACTTAATATCAGTTTCTCTTTTCCCCAGTGAGTATCCGTTGCCAAATATTATGTTCTAAAGGATTTTGAGCTATTTTCAACTAAAAACTGATAAAATAAAAATTTTGTCTCACAGGGGCATTTTGGTCATTTTCCACTAAAATTTTTGAAACCAATTAAAAATGTAGTAAACAAGTACCAATCACATAATTCATAATTAAAAATAAGTTTAGGCATCTAAAACCTTTATTTAAAATGAAATTGTAATTATTTGAATATAATAAGAAGATAAAATAATATATTCAATAAAATATTTTATTTTCTTATAAACAGAAATTTTGGAGTTATGCGTAAATACTTTTTGTAAAGTAAAAACAAAATAAATTCATTCATACTGTAGCACAATAAACTATTAAATTTACAATATCAAGTGGGCCCACAATAACTAAAATTTAAGAAACTGTGAACCTACTGTGTGGAGGACGCTAATTCAATAGAAGCCCTCGATGGAATCAGTTATCTACAGTCTACTCTGATCCTGAAATGGGTGAAAAGGAGGGTGGTGAGATTATAAAATCCTAGTGAGTAAACAAACACCATTTAAATCAGCTAAAGCCGAGTAAAAGGAGACAATTAAAATATCTCATCATTTTAAGTATTTCACAATTTGAAAATTCATCCCAACCCATGCAAACGGTTGTATTTCATTTAATTTCTCATTAGAGCTTATGACTTTCATAAACAGTTGGCTCATGCCATCAAATATACTCGATGACACCTTGATCAAAGGCGTACACTCGAGCTTGCCAAGACTATTAAAAATTTTGTATACACGTAAAACATATTTTTAGTTTGAGAAAATACAACCGTTCCTTGGCGTTGGCTGAGTTCCCCTTCACGTGGTGGTTTGACGTGAAGTGAACCCTAAGCTTTACCTCAAGAGATACCCTACGCTCCTTTCGGTTCGAGGTAAGAATATAATGGGGTTTACTTTGCCCTTCTAAAAGGCTGGTCCACATAAACCCCCTACTATAGTGATTAATTAATATATAATCCACCAATCAATAAAATTCATTCTAGCATGACATGACAATTATTATAATTCACAGCTTTTCAAGGCTAAATACACATTTCATATATTTCAACACCAATACCAATTCAGCCATTCATGCAAATACTGTCATAAGCCACTAGATTCATAAATTTAATTCATAACAAGTGATCTCCAATTACTCTATTTTTCAAAATCATCATTCAATTTTAAAACAATTTATAAAATCTTTTCATGTAGACACATTTTGTTTGTAAAACTCAAGATTTACCATTTAATTCCATTTTCATAAAATTTCATCAAAATTGATTAAAAACATACTTTAGATAATTAAAATGATGGTAAGGTTACTCACAATGTTCAAAGTGGGGATTTTCGAAATACTCAGACTACTGGTCCTCGGATGCAATTTCATTGCCTTTATTGGAGGACTCACTACCTTGACACAGTATAAAATCGAGAAATTCACCACATTAGTACTAAATTGAAATTAAACTAATTTAGACTACTAATGCATGATATGGAATGCAAAAGGTCTAAATTTTGCCTAAACACCATATTGACTTATTTGGATCTTATACCCGATAAATTGAAATACGCATCCAATTTAGCTCTAATTGATCCCATTTCTTTTTCTAATGCTTCAAATCACCAATGTCCAGCCAAATAGCCCAAAAATCAGCAAAGCCACTGTAAAACCCGACCCTATAAACACATGTCATGACATACATGCACTGAGTAGTATGTTATTACGCTAGAAAAGTCTTAAGAATAGACGAAACTCGGTATTGTACCTAACGGTACACTTGAGTTGATTTAACCTCGAACTAGTTCAAATAGGAATCGTAGGATGAAATTTAATATTTTACAGTCCAGGAATAACTAAAAATGATTGTTCGGAGTTCGAGGGTTTATTTGGAAAAAAATTAGAAATTTTGATGTTCATGGGCAAAATCGTCATTTTACCACCTAAGATAATAATTTGATCATGGAGTGAAATTTTTGACCAAGATTAACTATTTGGAGTATGATTTAATGATAAGAAGTGAAAAAGTTTAATTCTGGTGATTTCTGGAGTGTAGGGGCAAAATTGTAATTTTACCACCTGCGGACAAAATTTGAGATTTTGAGAGAATTTAGATCAAATTTGACAAATTGGGGAATGGTATGAGTATAAGGGATGAAAAATATGTCTATGGGCAATTTTTCAGTTTTTTGGACAAAAATGTAATTTTTCACTTTTATTGGGGCAAAAATGTAAATTTCAAAAATTACTCCACCAAGACTTTGGATAAGTCTGAGAATTTTATCTAAGCTATGGATATGTGGGACAGGTGTATGGTGAAAATTTGGAAACAAATGGATGAAATTTTACCTAACGGTACACTTGAGTTGATTTAACCTCGAACTAGTTCAAATAGGAATCGTAGGATGAAATTTAATATTTTACAGTCCAGGAATAACTAAAAATGATTGTTCGGAGTTCGAGGGTTTATTTGGAAAAAAATTAGAAATTTTGATGTTCATGGGCAAAATCGTCATTTTACCACCTAAGATAATAATTTGATCATGGAGTGAAATTTTTGACCAAGATTAACTATTTGGAGTATAATTTAATGATAAGAAGTGAAAAAGTTTAATTCTGGTGATTTCTGGAGTGTAGGGGCAAAATTGTAATTTTACCACCTGCGGACAAAATTTGAGATTTTGAGAGAATTTAGATCAAATTTGACAAATTGGGGAATGGTATGAGTATAAGGGATGAAAAATATGTCTATGGGCAATTTTTCAATTTTTTGGGCAAAAATGTAATTTTTCACTTTTATTGGGGCAAAAATGTAAATTTCAAAAATTACTCCACCAAGACTTTGGATAAGTCTGAGAATTTTATCTAAGCTATGGATATGTGGGACAAGTGTATGGTGAAAATTTGGAAACAAATGGATG